>NW_005187567.1:242192-244154 GCF_000239375.1 Pundamilia nyererei
TGTGGGCCAAATTTGGCCCGCGGGCCAGAGTTTGACACCTATGCTTTAGACCTTTTAGTGATGAATAAAACAACGCATGCCTTTGCTTGTATGTTTTCAGGACCTGCTCCCAGACATGAAGACGAGTTGGCCTGACTTGTTTGATCCCTTGTCTAATGACTTCTGGTATGTCTGAGCTGCTGGAACTATAGAGCACTTCTACTACCACTTTAGTGTTGCTTTAATTCAGGGATGTGAAATTAATTAAATTAATTTTACATAGTGGCCGATAAACAGTCTGAGGAATAAGATACCAAAATGTTTTTTGGTTTTTGTTTTAATTTACACACAGTTTTTATTAATTCACATAAAATGTTCAATTTTTTTAAATTTACAGTGGACTCGATGTGCAAAACAAAACAAAAACCCCCAGAAATTGTCATGCAACTGTTTATCTATTCTTTTGGCCAAAAAGGAGGTGTTTTTCAGCAGGAAATTTTCTGCGTTTCTTCATATTTATCATAGCTATCCAGGTGGTAGGATTGGAGTCTTTGCCCCCCAGGATTCATGTTTGACACCCCTGCCTTATACGAATGCTGCTACATGGTCTGTTTGAGCAGTCCAGTGAATCTTTAAGATAATATGAACATTTCCAAATAATTTTATTTGTGTGCTTTAGGAAATATGAGTGGAAGAAACATGGTACGTGCGCAGCCAAAGCCATTTCTCTGAACAGCCAACATAAATACTTCAGCAAGGCACTGGATCTGTATCATACACTGGATTTGGACAGGTACAAACCACTCGCATATTTACACGTTTATACATATGCACACCTGATTCCTGCTGTCCAGTCCAGAGAAACGCATACAGTTATTTTATGTATGGAAATGTCTGTTTTTGTTATTTTAGCATCCTGAAGAAGTTTTCCATCACGCCTTCTCCACAATACTATAATGTAAGTTTGATTGTAATTGTACAATCCCAGCTTAAATCTTGTTAGAAGTACCTCACAATGTTAAAGGTCATAACTGCAGCTTCTCTTATTTTGCTCCTGATGTGTCTGTGTAGTTTTCATACATTGAAGGAGTAATAGAAAACTTCTACCACGTCAAACCTAAGATCCAGTGTGGCCATTCAACAAAGGTACATTTCAGGTTCACTGAAATTATTTCAAAATGAGTTTTAACACGTCAGCTGTTACATTGTTAATTGGTATGTTTTTGATTGTTTGTTTTGACAGAATGACAGTTTCCAGGTTTTGGGGCAAATTGAGTTGTGCTTCAACAGTAGTTTCGCCCTGATGGACTGTGAGAAACAAGTTTCCACGGAATCTGATCCTGATAGAGGTTGGGACTATCCCATGAATGTTGACAAGGGATCAGGGTTATCTGTGTGCAACCACGATGTGCCAGTTTACTATCCACCTGTTGAATAATACAAAAAACCCAATATTTTCACAAATTGAAATTGAACAACACACTATGATGATGATTCTTTTTTTTATTCGAATGCATTTAAATTCTAACTGTGACTTGAATAAAAACTGCCTTTGATTGAAATGTTCTTTTTACGTCTTACAAACCAGGACGCACACTCAGCCACACTCCACTGTCACTTTGTGCTTTGCTGGAATTATATTCCCGTCTGACTCTTACAAGTAGAAAAGACTGCCAGTGCGCAGCATGGGTTTCTCTGCAGCACAGCAGGGGCATTATGGTAATTTCAAGTCAGGACGGGCAGGGAGTTTAATATGCTGCACATTTATAAATCTTCGTAGTGTGTATTTTTTTTTTATTATTGGTAGGCATATTTATTTCTGCATTGCTACATGTGCCTATGTACCACCTATTGTGTGTCCTCTCTCCTGTTTTGGCAGGGGTGTTTGCATTTCTTTGTATATAGTAATGCATTTTTGTTTTGTTTTGGTTTTGTTTTCAGAATCATGATAACCAAGTTTATCTGGCAATTCAGTTATACATA
>NW_005187567.1:245380-255372 GCF_000239375.1 Pundamilia nyererei
TCTATATCTATAGATATAGAGATATCTCTATATCTATAGATATAGAGATATCTCTATATCTATAGATATAGAGATATATCTATATCTATAGATATAGAGATATATCTATATCTATATCTATAGAGATATATCTATATCTATAGAGATATATCTATATCTATATATATCTATATCATACACACACACAGTGAAATAGATATAGATGATATGCATGTTTTGAGGACCATCTTTGTAAGTCCACAGTGCCACTTCTGAAACACTTTATAACTGCCAAGTATGTGTGTTTGATGTTTCCTTTTTAGGTCTGTTTCCATAAATATAAGGTAGTATGCTGTAAATCTTTCATTTATTTCAATATTCATTAAGAGATGTGAGTGTCAGCACAGTACATTACAGAAGATGTTACACAAGTTCACAGCACATCAGTTTTTGCTGACCTATGGCCTGAATAGGGTTTAGCACTTGTTTTGGAAAAGGTTATTTAACACCTCACCGATCTGCACACAGACTTGTTTCTATTCATGCTGTTGGACTGTGGCTTTTTGTTCATAGATGAATTATTTTAAATCTAATGGATTTTATTGTATCTACAGTAGATCAATGCTGTAGTGTGAAATTTCTGAACTAAGCATGTGTATCATTTTTTTCTCTCACAATAAAGCCTTCAATATCTGTTCAGTGTCTGCTATAATCATTATGTAAAATGTCATTTTGATATGATGTATTATTTGCTTTAAAATTTTTTACATGCCACAAAACATGGGATGGTTTTAACATGCATCCTGACATGTAGTGTAGTATAGCATCGTAGTATTGTCTGTCTATATCGGTGTGTATAAATATTAATGTGGTGATCTACTTATAGATCCTTAATCCCAAACGGACAAAGACACCAATCCATAATCCTGAATCTCCTCCCACAACACCGCACAGCAGCATGACGAAACACATCTGATTACATTTTCATTAGCGGTAAAGTGACCTAACATTCTGTGCCAGTTACATCCAAATATGATCTAACATGAAACGATGCCAAAACCCCACATTTTTAGTCATTTCCAGGTTTAGAGATCACAGTTTGGGCGTTTCAGGTGAACTGCCCTGGATGAATTTTAAATGTAATAAAAAAAGAAAGAAAGAAGAAGAAATTAAGCCTTGGTCAGCCATGGACACTTGACCTAGGTAGAACGCAGTCCTCATTTACCCCTTACCTCCCTACCTCCCTCTCAGTGTGGTCTGTATTTCCATCTCCCTCCCCTTTGCTCTCTCTCTTGTTATGTAACACTGCAGTTCTGCAAAGCTGCTGATGTGACAGATCCAAGTACCTACACACACAGACACCCACACCCACTGATCAACCAGATCCCTCTGTACTTGATTGTGATTGTTGTCCTTGTTGCTGTCATCATTATTGATCCCAACATTGATTACTGCTGCCCTCGGGATTTTATTGAACACTGTTACTCTGATGTGATGTGACTGGATCTTAGCCACTCTTTTCCCATCTACTGGTATGCAGCCTACACTGTAGCCCATGTTATTTTGTCATTTGTTTCATTGCCTGTGTGTGTGGAATTGGATGCCACACACAAAAAAAGAAGGGACAGGAGAAGAGGGAGACGGAGAGGTAGCTGGGTTACAACCATGTGACCTCACCAGCTGTTGCTGTATGCTGTTGGGAGAAACGAAGAGGGAGGTGAGGGCCAGGAGCAGGGGCGAGAATAAGAGAGGGAGGGGTGGCACACAATGTGACTGGTGACAATCCCTTGGTCTGCAGAGAGAGAGAGGGAGGTAGGGAGCAGGGGATGAATAAACACATGCACGGGCAGAGATGTGAAGAGGGAGCTCACACACACACGCACCTCCTGATTCAGCGGAACAGATTTATTCGTCACCTCTCCCTGCAGCCTCACGCAGAGAGCCTGATGCAAAACACAAGGCAACCCCAAACCCAGCAGCACAGGTCCCGTTCATCATCCCGCTGTCTGCCTGCATAGCTTTAAGCCTCTGTCACAACTCTGTCTGCGTGCTCGCCGGTGTCCACTGCAGCTAAGGGACACGGGACCGTCTGAGAAGCCACCGGAGGGACGAGAGGCGCATGCGAATGATGGGAAACCTAAAGAGCGAGGACCGCATTGAGGATGGACCAGTGATGAAGCTGCGAGACAAATAAACGAACCAATAAAAGATCCATTTCTACCCTAGGACCCCCGGCAGGGGACATGATTATCATTATGGGATAGATGCACAAAGGGGGGGGGAGAGAGAGAAATCTGCTCGTTGCCATGGATACCAGCACGCGAAAATTCACGGTGAGGAGATGGTTTTCTATTTACCTGAAGAACAAGGCGGCAAGAAACAAAAACACCGCTGGGTTCTGCCAGGTGGAGGTGAGTGGCCTTAGCAGATCATTTGGACACAAATGCAAATATGTTTTGCTGTAAGGGGGGCTGCATCACATTTGCACCATGTGCGTTTGTGGGAATGTAACAGCCCAGACACCAGCTCACATGTGCAGCAGACAGTGGACTGCGTGTGTGTGTGTGAACAGTCCGTGTGCACATGGGAATGATAGTGGAAAGAATGTGTGTTATTTGGTTTGTTTTGGAGTGTTTCAGGAGTCACTGCTGCGTCGTTCTACAGCTGTTGCTGCTTTCCCTGGCCGTGGGGAAGCTAGAAAATAGAGGAATACGAAGGGAGTCACTGTGCTGTGACGGACATAGAGAGAGAGAGAGAGAAGTTGTATGGAAATATAGTCAGACAGAAACGCTAACGGGCAAACAAGCAACAAGGCAGGCAGGTTGATAGATAAATGGATACAGACAGATTGATTCAGCGGTCAGCCTCAGCAGTGGAGGTTTATTTATAGCCCAAACAAAGCAGCAGGGCAGAGAGAGGCAGTGAGTCTTTTGTTGCAGATCTACCTGAATGTTTTGGATATTAATGGAGCAAAACCTCACCTTATCCCTCCCTTTTCTTTGTAAAGGAGTGCTGATGAATCTATCTATCTATCCACTTAGCACTTTAATTCTTATTCTTATTCTTATTTTTATATTTTTATGACAGTATGTTGCACTGAAGCACCGCAGCAATTTCCTAATGTTGTAAACCTGCTCAACATCTGGCAATAAACCCTTTCTGATTCTGATTCTGATTCTGATTCTGATTCTGATTCTGATGAATCATCTTTACAGGCTACCCGTTAACGTGATTGTTTTATTTTAGCAAATGCCTGCCTGCTTGAGTTTGTTTACCTGTCTAGTCGCCTGTCCCTGGAATGGGATGCTCTGATGCTCCATCAGGAGTAGGTGGAAATTACTCAGGCGACCTTGTTTAAGGAATAAACCAGCAACTAAAGAAAAGAAGGGAGCAGTTTGCTCAGTATGAGTTGAAACCTTCCAGCATGTTACAGTTGAAGCCAGGCCTTCAATGACCTCAAAGTGACTGATGAAAAATCTCATTACAATAAGTTGGACTTTATATTTTTATGTGTGTAAATTAGCTCATGGATTGATTTGATCGAAGTGCATCAACATGCAAAATACTATATAATACAAACTGATATTTCAGTCACCCATTTATAATTCAATTCAGTTTTAAACAGTAAAATCTACAAAATGGCCGTTAAATATAACCTATTTTGCACATTTGCAAAAATGTTATTTTTTCATCTTCAAACTGGAAGAGATCTTCATCTCTTCATCTTACTTGAATCTATTGTACGTGTGTTGTGGGTTATAGATCTATATTCTTGCTATTCACTTATGTCAGTAATTGTATGGTTTTTAGACTTCCACTGTCTACACTGGTATGGCATAGTTCGTATTAGTCATTATTGTACTATCAAAATGAGAACCTTTCCTATGTTGTTTTCTTGATGGTACATCAATCTGGAAAATCAGACTGCAATTACCTCTGAATTCCTGATAGTTAGGAAAATAGTTTGGAGAAACCAGCTGTTTTATCCTTGCTATAATGACAATAACATTTGAAGGCTGTATTTATTTTCATGACTTGCTTTGGTGGACGTTTCTGGTTTAAGGGGAACTGTAGGAGGGAGATGGCATCAAAAGACTTGCCGTCACTGGAGAAATGAGACCATGTGATTATTTTCAGCCTCATGTGAACGTTCAGTCACTCTGGCTCCCAGATCGAGGGAAGAATTTCTTTCTCGTATCAAACTATTCCACGAGGATGGGTTAGTAGCTGATTACAAGCTGCATTAAATGCATAAAAGGGTATGAAAATACCTCAGCCAAGTGATTCTTCAGGACAGACAGAATCTTATCATATACTAAAAATGAAGGTTATCTAACAGGTTTCATCAAACAAGTGGAGGCTAGAAGAATCGATTTATAACCATTACCCATATTTACCAAGTCCTGATAGTGTTTTGTACAGAATTACAGTATAAAAGAAGTTGCAGTGTATATCATAGTCACAATATCCAGTCTAAGCCTTGCCTCTTGTTGAAAGTTGGTCATTCACTTCATTAAGCAAACTGAATAGGCTGAAAAAGGCAGCTTACACTGTGCATGATTTCCAGTGACCTCAGCCAATATCTTGATGGCAATATAATGGCTTGTAGATGACTATCTATCTTTAGGTATGGATTTAATGAGTAATTATTACATTGATGGCCTTTTTAAATGCACATTGAGGTTATAGGGACACAATTTAATCATTGCTCATTTGTTGTAAAGTGTAATTTCTTAACTCGTTTAAATCTCACCTTAACCCTAATCTACCAATAATGACTTCTATCTTTTCTTTCATCAGGATGACAGTGTACTTAAGGAGTTTGACATCAGCCACCATGTTAAGGAGGGCTGTGAGAAAGCAGACCCTTCACAGTTCCAACTGCTTAAAGTGCTGGGACAGGGATCCTATGGAAAGGTACAATATGCAACCATTTACTTACTGCAGCTTTAAGGCTTTAATCTGATAAAAGTGATGGGACACTGACCTTACGGAAAATATCAGTGTTGACAATAAAAAAACATAAATAACCTTAAAAAGTCTAGAAGGTCACCTCTGAGGCTACATGTATTTGGTATAATGATCATGTTAATATTTTTTATTCCTCTCGGTTTTATTAGAATATGTGGACTTCTCACTTGATGATGCCCAAAAGTAAGTGCACATTCGTGTGACTGTTGAGCACTTCATCCAGAAACCATCAGCATTAATATGCTGCTATAATTGCCTCCAGTCCTGTGGGAAGTATTTCCAAGATAGCCTGAAACCACACTGCAGGAATTTGCTCCTGCTCAGACACCAGAACGTTAAGGTCAGACAGTGATGTGGTGCAATATGGTCTGCCTCGCTGCAAGTCAGTGCTGCAAGTCCTCCCAAACGTGTTGGATTCAGTTGAAGTGAGAGGTCTGTGCAGATTGGTCAAAGCTTTTCACACAAACTCAAGAAATCGTGGGGGTTTTATTGTACTTGCTTTATGCTATTGAAAAGAGGCGAGCATTTCTTAAAATGCAACTGTAAAAAAGAAGTGCACTATTGTTCAGTCCACTTAGAACTAAGGTCCTGCTTAACTCTAAAAAACTAGATTCAAATGAGCCAGGAGATGTCCACTTACCTTTTGGCACAGTGAATATATGCGTGTCTGATTTCAGTGCCGCAGCTGATTATGCTTTACCAGCCAATCATCTGCTAATGATAAGCCATCTAGTTCTAATTATCTGTAGATTAGCTGCCTTGACAACGGTTTCACAGATCACCAAGTTTATTTAAATTAGTAAAGGCTCACTGATTTGTTAATGTTACTGTAGATTAGAGATCGGAATGGGCCTTACATGAAACATCAGCAGATGTTGGCATGTGGCTGCCGTTTCCAAGGCTGCAGGCATGGACAAAAGGTCACGTCACAGTGTGGCTTAGACAGCATGTTTACATAGCTTGCTATATGTCTGCTAAATTATTGCAGACCTTGTTTAAATCGTAGCTGTTGTCTCTGTTGCACCGAAACCACATTGATGTGGCTCTTTTATGTAACGTGATGGTAACTTGCTCCGGCTTGGTAACCTACAAAGGGTGAATATAGCATTTTTAAATGTTGTGAAATATAAATGACAAGTTTTTTTTTCTTTTGTTTCAGAAACGTCACTACGAAAGAACAGTTGCACAAAATGTGATGTTTATGGTAATTATCATTGCAGGTGTTTCTGGTTAGAAAAATAAGAGGAGTGGACAGAGGACAGCTATATGCCATGAAGGTCCTGAAGAAGGCAACGCTAAAAGGTGATTTAGTGCAAATACACTTGGCATATTGCCCCATTGGCATCATTTCAAATAGTAATAATAATTTTTTTTTAAATTTCTTTCAAACAAAGCCCTTTTGTATCATGTTCTTGTTATTGGCTATATTTAAAGAAAGAAACAAAACAAGCACAGCTCCACAGAGGAATGGATCTGAGTCATGGTCATTTGTTAAAATTATTATTGGTTTAGTAGAGGAGCAATAGATATATCATTGCCCAAGTTCTCACAGTGCCCTACATTCAAGGGGATTTTGGGTAAAAGAGGTTAGTTTGTACTTTTGATTCAGATAAACTGTTTTGCGTCAGCCGAGATTATTGTAAACAGGGGTGTACTTTAAAAGCAGGTTCAGATGTCATGTGCTGATTTAGTGACTTTGTACAAGCCTTAATCCTCTTAACCTGCACCTCTGGAATCTAAAGAGTTACACTGTCATCTTGTCAAGCAGACAGATGTTGCAATAACACTGTTATTGTGGTTTTCATTTCACTATAAACCAGCTACACTGGATTTAATTTACCTTAATTTCAAGGAAATGCATTCTTATCCTACATAACACGTACTCGTGTTATTAGACTTGTGACATTTTACAGAATGAACTGGCTGAAACTTCATTAAAAAGACTGCCTTCTATCTCCTACTCAGTTCGGGATCGTGTGCGATCGAAGATGGAAAGAGATATACTGGCTGAAGTGAACCACCCATTTATAGTTAAACTTCACTATGGTGAGTATGAATTACTTGTGCTTTTTCAGCATGTATGTGTTGGAATCTATTGGCCTTATACATGTAGAATGATACATAGTGTTAATAGTGAATGTTTGGCCATTAAACATGGCCTAAGATTTGAAGTAATCAGGTCAGCATATGTACAAGTAATAAGGCAAAAACTCAGATTGCCCTAAATGCTCTATTTCAGAGTTTTTTTCTTTTCTTGGTTGTGTGCTGTTTTCCGAATAGCATCCACTTAAAGGGAAAATTGAGTTTAAGTAGGGGAAAGAAAGCTGAATTGGCTCATTTCAGACAGTAGATGAACCAAGGGTTAGTAGTAAAGCCCAGTACAGGGCAAATAAGGATATTGTTGAACTATGAATCATGCAAAGCTACTTTAATAGAGTTAAGGAATAAAGGTGTGGAACCAGAAATGAGCATAGAAAAATTGTGTTGGGTAAGTCATTATTTGTTTAATAAATGTTGTTTAGCGTTGGTCTATATTCCTCGTCCCTGTAGTTCTAAATCAACAGCTAGTGTCTGTTTAAATGGGGCTGTGTGCTGTTGGGGGACTTCAGCGGGGCAGTTGACTAATTAGTCATTTTGATCTGTTACACAAAGACAAGGTGACATTTCACAAGTCATTTTTCTCATTGCATACATGTTCAAAAATGAGGGAAAAGTCATTGTAGTCTGCCCTTATTTGTATCTATACACAACTGCAGATAAATGTGCAGACTGTGCACAAAATAATAGAATACTTTATAGTCCTCAATACAGCAATTAAAGCCTCAAGACGTTTTTAACTTGCATTTCTGTTTGTGCATGTATTTATGTATTTGTGTAGCCTTCCAGACAGAAGGGAAGCTCTACCTGATCCTGGATTTCCTCCGAGGAGGAGACCTTTTTACTCGTCTGTCCAAGGAGGTAGGCTTCCTGGTTCAAATCATAATCCACTGCTCACTGTTTGTTATGGGAAGGTGTTTGTATAACTCCCATCATTCGCCTGTGAAAGAGATCAAAGACAGTCATTTTTTTTGTACTTTAAAGGAGGCACACATATTGAGACAATATGCCATAGTTCGGTTGGCTCTGGTGAAAAGCGAATTTCATAGGAGAGAGCTCAAAAACAAATATGTGAATCAATAACAGACCAGTTTCCCCTTACTTTTCGTTTTTGCACATTATATTTAATACATTTGTTCATTTGTACTAGGTAATGTTCACAGAAGAGGATGTGAAGTTTTACCTTGCAGAGCTGGCTTTGGCCTTGGACCATTTACACAGTCTGGGGATCATCTACAGGGATCTCAAGCCTGAAAAGTACTAGCTCATAAACATCCCTTTTATGCCTTTTTATAAAAAATATTTCGATGCTGATTTTAAAGTTCTCTTCTCCCTCTTAAGCATTCTTCTGGATGAAGAAGGACATATTAAGATTACAGGTCAGTACATCTGACTGAAAACTGTAATTCTCTGCTTTTCTGTCTCTATTTGTCTTTTGACTATGATCCCCTTTTGTCTCTGTCTCACTATCCAGACTTTGGCTTGAGTAAGGAAGCTATTGACCATGATAAAAGGGCTTATTCCTTCTGTGGAACAATAGAGTACATGGCTCCAGAGGTTGTAAACAGGAGAGGTCATACACAAAGCGCTGACTGGTGGTCATTTGGCGTGCTTATGGTAAGTCTTTTACTTTGATAGTCTCTCTACACTTCTGACATGCATGACTAATTTTCCTTCTGAGCATGCAGTCACTCTGCTGGCTTGTATGTTTTATCTAATAATGAATTAACTGCAAACTCAGTTCTTAGACAATATGCCAGTGCACTGATTTCTTCGTTTGGCTTTCCTCTGGCAGTAAAACAACTTTAATTACTGTATCTGGCAGATTAGGTCCCATTATTTTCAGCAAACGTGCATCTGCTGGATGCTGCTTGTTTCGCTAGCCTGGTGGCTTACTTTACTAATACTGAGAGGTTAAACATTCACTGACAGCTGGCAGCTACATTAGGTCACCAGGGGAAGATGTCAACCCTGTCTGCCCTTGTCTGGTGTCAGGAATGTACTGATATTAAAATAAACAAATAAATAGCCGAAGATTTCTCAATGTGCTGTAGAGATATTGAAAAGTAAAAGAGATTACTGAAAAAAAGAGAACTCCTTCACATTGTAATCCAATCTTCAATGTGGGTGAATACCATTGGGTGTGGCAAAGTCTATTATCAGGGTGCACAGTAGGTTAGGTTTGTTACAGTGTTAACCAGTGTATATCTTTATTTTATGCCTCTCAGCCTTTTCCAGTTAAATGTGATTTAGGTCATGGTATTATGCATTAATTTCAACAGCTTTGTTTCTGATTTGGCCCGTTTGCAGTGGAAGTCAAATGACTAATAAAATTTGAAGCAAGCATGCTAATGAGATAATCCACCTCCACAGCTTCCATTATTGGGCGGACGTGTTTTGACAGTTGTTTCGTTGTGTTTTCCAGTTTGAAATGTTGACGGGATCATTACCCTTTCAAGGAAAAGATCGGAAAGAAACAATGGCACTTATTCTAAAGTAAGACTAATTATTGTTGCTATTTTATTGAACCTTCACATCTTTTGCAGGATGTAATGTTTAAAAATTCTTATCTGTTTCCCATTGTCCAACTGCATTTCAATTATCTATATTGTATCTTTGATTTCTGAGGGTTGCTTTATAGGATAAGCTGCTTATATAAATCTGCAATTATTAACCTCAAGAGATCCACTATACCTGAATGAACATAAAAATAAACTGTCAGCAGACATAAACATGCATAAACCTGTTTCTTGGCTTGTGTGTTCAGGGCTAAGCTGGGAATGCCACAGTTCCTCAGTCCTGAAGTGCAGAGTTTATTAAGAGCGCTCTTCAAGAGAAATCCTGCTAATCGACTTGGTATGTATAAAAACCTTGAACAATGACAATTAAATGTGTTTTTAGAATAAATTTAGAAACTTAAACATCAGCAGTTTGTGTCCATTTGG
>NW_005187567.1:255716-258887 GCF_000239375.1 Pundamilia nyererei
GCTCACCCAACTGGACAACAGAAGCCTGGAAGAAAAAAGTTTCCAGGTCTTATGAGTATCAATTTCTGCTGCAACATTTATATGACAGGGTCAGAAATTTGTTTACACATGAAAGCATGGGTCCATCCTGCCTTGTAGGAGGGTTAAGGCTGCTTATGATGGTGTAATAGTGTGGGGCATATTTTCTTGGTACATTTTGACCCCTTAGTATCAACATATCACATTTACCTGAATATTGTTAATGACCATGTACATCCCTTTATCCCTTTATAGTGTACCCATCTTCTGATGGCTGCTTCTGGCAGGATAATGTGTCGTTTCGCAAAGCTCAGATAATCAAAAATGGTTTCTTGAACATGACAATGAGTTCACTGTACTCAAATGGCCTCTATAATCACCAGATTTCAATCCAATAGAGCACTTTTGGGATGTGGTGAGACGGGAGATTTAGAGCAATTGTGTGATCCTATCTAAATCTCTGAGGAATGTTTCCATCACCTTGTTGAGTCTGTAGTGTGAAGCATTAAGAAAATTCTCAAGGGAAAAGTACCAGTACTAACAAGGTGCTAATTTGGTTTTAAAAAAAAAATCTATTCATATTACAAATGTAACACATATAACATTAGAAATGATACTTTGTCCATTCATGGTTTACAAGAAATTCACCTGCTAAATTCATGATCATTTTAACAGTGATTTAAATGCAAGAGTGAGATAGCTCTCAAGAGCCTTAAAAAAATCACTAAGGGAAGTCGTCACCCTGGAAACAGCTGTTTGACCTGTTGCCCTGTGGTAGATGTTACATTTCCACCAAAATAAAGGATAAATAGATTAAAGAACAGTTTTTTAAATGCACCATGGCATGGCGGATTTATTTATTTATTTGTACTTTTTACTCCTTCATATTCATAATTATTTATTATCTTCAACTGAAAGGGTTTGTTTTACTGTGTGAATGATTGTTGAATTGTGTGAATTGATTTTATTTTGGAGGTACATGCAGATGTAGCATTTCAGTTTTATTACATCTTATGATTTAATGACAATAAAAGACATTGCGGTTGATTCTGATTCTCTTAATCTGTGTTACTTATAGGTGCAGGACCAGATGGAGTAGAAGAAATAAAAAGGCACCGCTTCTTTGCATCAATAGACTGGAATGTAAGCATAATTTATTAAGAGTATTCTGCAATATAGATATTTGGGTACTATAAACTTGTATTATACCGTTATTGTCTTATAACCACTGTCTTTCTCACATTTACGAATAACAATAATTTCTTACTGCATCAACTACATTGCTGTTGTAGTTTTAAAGTGCAGTAATGAGATTATTGACCTGAGTTAAACTTAAAATCAGCATCACATGGATCAGGTTTACTTGGTCAAGACAACTCCTCCTTCACTTCCTCAAGAGTTGTCCATAGTCACGGCACTTTAACATGCTCATGTGATGTTGGTTAGCAGCAAAACCCCAAACTTCCTTTTCTGTCCATCTTGCCTAACGTTTTTTGCAACTAATCTTCTTATCTGTAAAAGCCTTTGTCTCAGAAAGTTGGCTCATGTGCAAATGTTTTCACTAAAGTCTTTATCCTAACTATCTTTATCTAACCTTGAGACCTCAGCTCCTTTGGATGTACAGTGAAAAACAATTTGCCCCCTTGGCGTTCTTCAAAATGCAAGCTGTGCTTATTGCATGTTAGAAAACAAAGCCCTCCTACACTATTTGTGGGCTGAAACATTTGTCAACAGAAGCAGAAAAAATATTCATGTCATTTTTATAAATTTGAAGATTGCATTTCTGATAGGGCTATTTCATTCCCATTCCATTCATCCAGCATTACTTTAAAAAAGTGACACATATTCATGTTGGTTACACACCACCAAGCCTGCTGGCTGCCATAAAAGGGGATTTGGTTTTTCTCTCTCCTTTAAATCAGTTTTAAAAGCAGAAATCTCAGCAAAGCAATCATAGACTCATTTGTTTTATTGATTGTAATCATCCTCCCTATAAATATCTGCTCTGATCTCTTAAAGCACCCTTCCTTTTTAATCACAGATGTTTGGAAGGCTTGGGACTCTCATTTATCTGCTTTTGTGAATTATGGCGCTCTTATTTCTATCAGAATCCACTATCATCGGCTTTACATGCTCGCTAATCTCTGCCCTCACCGCGGGTTCCCATTGCTGCCCTCCTCACTACATTACTACCTGCTCACTTCCACACAACATGCTCCCATTTACACATGGTGTTGCTGGCTTGATGTGACAACTGTCAGTAAGAGGCTTATGCTCTATTCTGCACTATGCTAATTAAATCACTGTACTCTATCAGGCAGAATGATTCCACATCATTCATCAGAACCTTTTCTGACTTTGCGGTCTTAGCCTTTCTTTAATGTCTTGATCTTTGAAATAGTAAAGATTTGTAGCCTCATTTTCTCAACACTATCAAATGAAAACCAAATACCCAAATGCATCAACACTTCCCAATTTCTAATAGTCTCTGTTGGTTACTTTCCATGTATGCTAGTAATAGGAACCCAGAAAGATTGTTCCCTTTAATGGGCACTGCAATGGTGACATCTGCAGGCTATACTCAGTATTACAGCATGTGCCTTTCTGCTGCTGTATAATAGCTATACAACCAGCCACCAGTCTTTACTTCATATTAATTTTTTATAATTTTTTCCCATTAGTGGATATTCACATTTATTCAGAAGTCCTGAGAGGTGTTTCAAGATAGGTGCCAAGTTGCAGCACTTGCTTCTAGAAGGACCTTGTTGTATTCTGTCACATTCTAATTTGCTCTACTTTTTTTCCTTTTTTTTTTTTTACTTCGGTTAATGAATAATTGAATATGATAGTCAGTGAAGAACAAAATATATTGTATGATGGATGGTTGCGTGGTGGTTAGCACTGTTGCCTGAGTTCAGCTCCACCATCTGGGTGGGGCTTGTCTGTGTGGAGTTTACATGCTCTCCTTGTGTTTCTGTGGGTTCTCTCTGGTTTTCTTCCACACTCCAAAGAATGCAATTATTGGGGTAATGGATGATTTGAAGTTGCCCATGTGAGTATGAACGGTTGTCTGTCTCACTGTGTTAGCCCTGCGATAGACTCCCCCACAACTCTGACAAGGATCAATCAATCAATCAAGGCTTTATTCGCCAC
>NW_005187567.1:259556-288012 GCF_000239375.1 Pundamilia nyererei
CTCAGAGATCTTATTCTGAGTATTCACAGCAGCCGTAAGCCTCTCCAAGATCTTATCCGTGCTGCACTCAATGAGGATAAGCAGAAGAGTTGAATGAATGGATGAATGAATGAATGAATGGATGGTGTAACAAGTGCTACAGTTTTGCACAGTGTCTGTCTGCTAGCTAATGGTACAGTGGCTGTACCCAGTGAGGAAAAAATGATAAAGTGGGATAATATCACTCGAGACAGAGAAAGGTATAAGAAAAAACAGGAAGATGAGAGATTATTTTCTAAGGTAAGGACTCCTTAGCAAGTCATATTATAATATGACAAAATAAAGTTGTCCTAAATCATTTTAATTTTTTTTAATTGGATATTGGATCTGTACATATATTGTCTGGATATTTCCAATTCTGAAACTATATTAGAAGAAAAGTCCATGTCAATCAAAGTATATACTTGACTGTAAGGGCAGGCTAAACTGGGAAGTTTAATGGTTACAGTGATGAACTGGTGAAGGGCAGACTTATTCATAGAAAATGCTCTTAAACTGGTTGTTGTTCTCTTTTCTTTTTTTTTTATTGTTTTAATTTGTAATATTAAAAAATATTTTACAACTTTTAATTGTTTAGTATAGCACTTTGGGCAACTATTTTTCCGTGTTTAAATAAATAAATTTTACTTATTTGTCTTATTTGTGTGCAAACCTAGCAAACTTGTGGACTATTTTTTATCAGATCTGACTGAAATAATCATTTTTTCCCCCCCAAACACGCTATAGTCAAAGCTTATACATCGTGTTTTCTTCTGACTTTTATAACTCCTTTACAGATCATGTGTCAGTTGTGTTGAATTCAGCTGCTGGTGTAACAGTATTCCAATTTCTCGGGGTTTTTTTGCTCATTCATAGAAGCTGTACAAGAAGGAAGTGAGGCCTCCTTTCAAACCGACCGTTGGCAGACCTGAAGACACTTTCCATTTTGACCCTGAGTTCACCTCCAGAACACCTACTGGTAACTAAAGCATGTAGACACACATGCAAATACAGAATTAATGTATAGGTTATAGGCGACTGGGTTCAATGAGGAACAGAAAAAAAAGAAAACTACCATACTGATCAATCGTTTTTACTAAACTTTAATATTTCTAAAACACTGTCAAGCACTCTGCAGACGTTTGGTTCAATGTGTCTTGGGATATCCAGATTCTCCAGGCATCCCTCCCAGCGCGAACACACACCAGTTGTTTCGTGGTTTTAGCTTCGTTGCAACTAACCAAACTCAGGAGTCCAGTGTTGCTCCAGTAGCGGCCACTCCTCAAGAGCTGAACATCAACCCCATCGCACAGGTATAACTCTACATCTAATTAAATCACAGACTAGCACACAGTTTATGTATTTAGGTTTCTGACCTTTCCAAACATTACCTCAAATAAATTCCCTGTCAGCAACTACATAAGTCATTTAATGTTGTAGTGTTTGTGCACCTGATTATGTGTTTTCTACATAGCATCTCTGTGGTGATCTGGCCTTCGGTGATGTTTATGATCTGAAAGAAGAAATCGGACACACGGGAACCTCTGTCTGCAAAAGATGTCTGCACAGAATTACTTCAGTGGAGTATTGTGTGAAGGTAGGGGACACTTAACCTGAACTGCAATTTATTTAAATACACTATTGATTTACTCTTTGCCTTTAGAGCCTCAGCAGTAATATTCTTTACTATGATGGTGTTGAATGTAAACAGGGCTATTTGTTAGCTTGTGAAATGACTATTTGGGGCTGCTTACATATTAAAATAAAATGTAGTCAAACTGGACAAAACTTGCATGCTTCCTGAGCTGTAACTCAGAGTTAGTTACAAATCACTGGTGATCCATTATGCTAATATGCTGTGCACATTTATGTCAGATTATTGACAGAGCGAGGAGAGATCCGTCAGAAGAGATTGAGATTCTGTTAAGATATGGACAGCATCCAAATATTATTACCCTGAAAGATGTAAGTACAGCACATGAGCCTGCAGAATAGTGATTTTTAATTTGCATGTAATTTTTCCTAAGCATTTTTTCTTTTTTTTTTAAAAAGATATTTGTTTGTATCTTTCTTCTGCATTCACCTTTACCTATAGGTGTTTGACGATGGCCAGTGTGTGTATCTGGTTCAGGAGTTACTGAGAGGGGACGAGTTGCTGGACAAAGCTCTGATGCACACAAATTTTACTGAGAGAGATGCATCAGACATCATGTGCGCTCTGACCAAAACTGTGGAATATTTACACTCACAGGGGGTAAGCTGGATGAAAGGAGGGCTTAAAAATCAATCTTTGAATTCAGGTGGGGCAGTTCAGTCCCAGTGTCATAACATAGTGCATATACATTGCCAAAACTCCATAACTTCAGAGGTCATTAACATCAGCACAAAAGCTGTGTGCTGGGAGCTTCAATGGCAATGTCCATGTAGTATATTTATATGTATGCACATTATTAAGGCTTAATGGTGACTTGTTATTATATTTTCCAGGTTGTACATCGAGACTTGAAACCCAGCAACATCCGCTATGCAGATGACAGTGGACTCCCAGAATGCATCAGGATATGCGACTTTGGTTTTGCCAAACAGCTCAGAGCTGAAAATGGTTTGCTGATGACTCCCTGTTACACAGCTACGTTCATGGCTCCTGAGGTACATCAGCAGTCATTACAAGGTGCATCTCAGTATCACTTATACAAATTAATTAACAGATATCTGTGAGTGGTTTTCTTTGCTTTTTTTGTATATGTGCAGATTTTGAGGAAACAGGGTTATGATGCAGCCTGTGATATCTGGAGCCTGGGGATCCTGCTCTACACTATGATAGCTGGGTGAGTTTATAAGGTCTTAATACAACTCACACTCACAGGTTGTGATACAGTTTAGGTGTACACTGTATGCAATGTTGCAATTTTCTTCAAAGACTCCTGCAACAGCAATAAACAGGATGTCTAAATACCCCCCCGCCGGTGAAATAACAGTGAGACAATAAGAGAGAGTCATGCATTTTTTATTAGATTGAATTGCTTTCTGTAAGTGGGCATTGTTGTTGGTCAGTTTCAGCCCATTTGCCAGCAGTCCCGAGGACACAGCAGAGGAGATTCTGGCTCAGATCGGCTGTGGGAAATTCATTATCACAGGAGGAAACTGGGAGCTGGTGTCAGAAGCAGCCAAGGTTCAAACATCTTAATGCTTTCTGATTTGCATAAAATGGAAATGTTTGCCTCTAGCATCGTAGTATCAGTGCAGAACAAATATATTAACCGTTCATGTCCCCATTTGTTTAACAGGATATCGTGGTTAAGATGCTCCATGTGGACCCCCACCAGCGTCTGACTGCCCCACAGGTACCATTAGTCCATAACATAAACTGGCCTGTCATATGGCATATTGTGCTATTAGTATAGTATCATGTGTTTGACTATATACCTACACTGTTTGCAATACTACAGATGTATCATGGTTGTGGTGTTACCACGTTATATACATTATATACATTCAGAGCTGATATCAGTTTTACTGTGATGCTTTTCAGGTTCTTCGTCACCCCTGGATTGTTGAGAGAGACCAGCTCTCTGACAAATGTCTCACCAGACAAGATCCACTCATTGTCAAGGTCAGACCCTTTGTACTGTATGTAATTACAAATACAGATTACTATAGAGATAAGCATATTATCCCCTGTATCGTGCTAATATAGATGGAAAAATCACTTATATATCTATTGCTCAATCTAAAATCTTCTAAGGAGACCTCCAAAGAAAAGTGGATGTTTATAGTTTTTTGGGGTGGGTATTTTTATACTGTAGCTCCTACATTTTATGCTATTAATGTTTTGAGTTTGTAAGACTGCTACCTATATCAGGTCACTGTAACAGAAACTTTAACATTTTATTTAACCAGGAAGTCCCACTGAAATAAAGTGAATTCTACCTTAAAACAGAAGTTTGGTTCATCTTCGATGTTTAATGCAGAGTAGTCTTAAAAAGTATCTGGGAAAAAAACACTTAAATTGTACCTGAAAGTATCAGATGTATTTGGATAGAGGAATGCAGCTTATAAATCGCTCCATTTTTACCAGCAGTGGTGCTGATTTACTGGTATGTCCATATTTTCAGTATTAGAGTGGTCTCCTATTAAACTGATTAATTTGCACAAAAAGAAGTAGGATTCAAAGTTGCATGCATAGCTTTATAACTGTTTCAGAGTAGTCCTCAAGGTCTGATTAGTTGATAATAAATATAAGTACACAATTTTAGTAAGTATAATTCTATAATTTCATACATGCCACAAAAATCTGTTATTGTTAAATTGAAAAGGCATAGTTAAAGTACTAAATAAACACTGTAGAGTAGCCACATGTGGTAAATGATTTATTAGTAATTCTAATAGGTTAACCTCATAGATTAAGTATACATTTTAATCATACATTTTAACATAGGCTATTAAGGTACATAAGAGAAGATGCACTTTACTTTAAAGCTTGGGAATTCTTTTGTTATAACAGGTACAAAAATTATATATATTTAATAGCTAATATAATTAAATGGGTAACCATCAAATAGATTGTCTGGTCAATAATTCCTTTAAAATGGCTCTTTTGATAGTAAAGGTGTCACCTGAATTACACTGATCCAATACAATGCATTCTACTTTCATTCCACTAGGGGGCTCTATCTGCCACCTATTCTGCTTTGAGGCGCTGTGCTCCTGCCCCTGTCCTGGAGCCTGTTCAGTCTTCTGGCCTTGCTCAGCGGAGAGGGATGAAGAAACTCGGGAGTCCAAAACTCACTTCAGATCCTAAGGAAAAGGAATAGCCTCAACCATTTGAATGCAGCACAAATATAATTTTAGCTTTTAATCGTAGACCTGCATTCTAAAAAGCACAAATCACATCTAATAAACTATAACATGACAATATAGAGGCCTTCTTGTACTGGCACCAGGATTAGCGTCAAGTCACTCGGTGAATTGTTTCAATTTTAACAGCTTGATGCACTGATATAAAATTCATCACATGCACCTTCATTGGAAACTGTGAAACTGAGTGGCTTGAGGAAGTCAAATAATAGACCTTAAAATAAATTATTCTTAATTTTGAAAAGAGAATTTTCAATTCAAACATACAGACATTTTATTTTAAAAAAAATTGCTTCTAACTTACCCGTCCTTTGGAAGCTGGCCTTGATTTCAGTTGGTTAACATCCTTGGTCATATAAGTGGCAAGACTGTCTTACAATACACACAGACAAACTTTTATCTGCCTTGAATTACTGTATATTTGCAGGAACGGCTGCAGTTCAAAGTAAGAAACAGAAGACTGAAAAAACGAGTATTCAGTGCCACAAACATAAAAGTAGCAGTATGGTTTATATATTTTTGTATGTCAACAAAAGCATAGCATTTATTGTTCCAAAGTCATAACTTATACACACAGCATCTCTCTTAGATTAGCATATTTTACTCCAATCCTCAGACTCATGCCTGTTAAAAATGTAAATATCCTACCAAAGGGAATTATTTATTTAAAAATGCCATCTACATTAAGAACCACTGGATGTTGCACTCGAGCACCAGCAGAACAAAACAACCTAGCGTAAATATATATATTGTACGGCTGAGGTATAGTACAATTAAAAACACCAGAGGCCAGTGCCACTGGCACCTTTCTGTACCAGATTTTTATTTATTTATTTTGCCAGATTCAGCTGCTTTCATACGGTGTTGTTCATGTCTGAGGTGGAGCAACACTTGTTGGGAGACTTTAGTCCTCAGCAAGTCGTCATTCAACTGGAGTAACATCATTTCCACTTTACCCATGTCTCTTCTGTTCTGCTCCTCTGGAATATACAGCTACTGAGATACTGAACAGCTATGCTCAAATTTCAAAACACACAGGAAGACTGACTATTTACAGAACCTATAGCAATGCCATTTAGTCTTATTGGTAGAAAATGTGATCAAGATTTTTCTTGCATAATTGTCTTCCACAGCCTTTGATTCACTGAGTAGTCTTTAAAAGAAACATGGCACACTCTGCAGTCTATACATTTTAGACAACGTCCAGCATAATTCATCAATTTGCATGTGCTCAAATGTGTTTATCAGTAGGCTTATGTTTGCCATTAGTATCTGAAAGCCAAAACATTGGAGAATCACTGTGTCAGATTTTTGTATATACTGTCTAATGCTGCTGCCCTGATTTTATCTAATGAGATGTTCACTCATAAAGACGAGGTATGATAGAACAGGGTTTTTTGCAGATACTAGTAGCACTTTGTGTTGTACAGGTAAGCCGTAGCAATGTAGATTATAATGCTCCACAAGTTAGAAACATACTTGCTGATCAGAGGTAAAACGTTTTGAGATGTGCAAGAAATAAGCACTGTAGTAGAGACAATACATTCTGGACACAGTTTTGTTTGCCAATTCAAAAACTGTGGGTTTTGTTGCACTGCACAACGGCAAAAGGTGTGGCTGGCGAACTGATGAAACTATAAGTATGCAGTATGAGTATGTGTGTTGTACAACCGTAAAAGTAATGTTGTATATATTGTTTATTAATTTAGACTGTACGTACTGTTGTGCAAAACCAACAGTATGTTGTATCAGCAGGCTTGGTTGTACAACTGTCAGCAACCAGGAAGACCGATATATTGTTTAGCAAATATATTGGGACTGTACATATTACATTGTGTTGTGCATCCATTGCTGTGTACATACTGTCTATACCCAGCCAATTGTTGAAGATATTGGCCAGAATGCCAAAGTTTTACAAATAAAGGAAAAGAACGGAAAATGACATTGAAGTGTATGAAGAGCTGGTTTGATTTGTTATTCTGACTTGTGACAGAAGCGCTCCCAGTAACTTGATCGATGACATTAACCTGCATGCAATCAATCAGCCATTGCCTAATAAGGATTTGGCTTGTAAAAATCTATATTTTCATAACATAAACAAAAGGTCCTGTTCCATTTAATTGCTGTGAAGTCAGTGTAGTTTTATATTTAATAAGAAGGGTCACACCGAAAGAAATTATTTTCCAGTCATTAATAACCATTTCCTAATATCTACAAATACTGAGAAAAATGTTTGACACCAACTTGCCTGTGAGGGGTAGAGGAAATCTCTTATTACCTGCCTTTTTTAGGAGTGAAATCTACTAAACCCAACATTTTAAACCTTCATGGTGCAGCAGCAGCAGCAGCAGCAGCAGCAAGCCAGAGTTAAAGCCACTAGATGGCAACCAATCATAGTCCATCCTTTTGCTCTCTTTCCACTGCTTACTTGAAGTTGTCCCTTTAGAGCCATAATCCCTGAAAAAGAAGAAGGAAAACTCTTTAATTTATATCAACCACCAGGCACACCATAAAAGCTTTTAGCAGGCACTGAGCTGATGTGTCAGGTGGGTGTGGCGGGCTCATCAGCCCTGACATTTAAGTGCAGTAGTGCTCGGAGCAAAAGGGATTGTAGGATATGAGTAGATACAGATGACAAGCCCCCCTGTGAAGATGATTGCAGTGGAGTGACAAGAGGAGACCAAACAACAGACATAGCAAGGAGAAGGTGTCGGGAGGGGAGAGATGAAAGGCAAAAGAAAGAACAAGAGCTTTGAGAAACAATAACTCAACCCGGCAATTACAGCTTTGTCAGATTTTATGTTATCTTTTCATAAGGGGAGAACTTCAAAAATGTACTTAGAATCTTAAGAGTATATCGCCATTTTGAATTTATTGAAATCTTTGTAACTTTACCTTATGACTATGGAAAAATACAAATGATTGGTTTTGGTCTTAGGATTTTATATCATATTATTATTATTATTATTATTTTTAAATCTGTGGATATTTAAGTAAACCATGAGTTGGAAAACTGGTTAGCACCTGATATAGGTTAGCACCCTGCAATATGCAAGTTTTCAAATGCCTATGTAAGCAACTTTCTGATTTAGTACCAACAGTGGTGTTGTTGAAAGGGACATGACATTTTTCTGTAAAGTTAAGACATTAATATTTGCAGTATTTTGGTTGCCTCATCGCTACATTATTATTTTTTTTTTTTTTAAAGCTATTTCATATTGTCATAAAGATGAGGAAGACCAAGATGGATGCAAAGACGACAAAACAACAACAACAAAAAAAACCAACAAAACAAAACAAGAAACACTGTTACTTTATGAAATCCCTGGGAAGTGAAGTGTTCCACTTAGGAAATCACCTGGTACAGTCACCTTAACACCATGTCTTTTAATGACAAACCAGTCAAGCTGCAGTCCTAGATCCACATCCTCATTCTATGTGAGATGTACCCCACAACCAGACTGTATCAGCCCTCCAGAAGCTGAGCTACAGTATGCTAGGCCTAACCTGAGGTACTGACTTCCAGCGTTGGCTGAGCCAGTGTAGCTTTCATCCTGGATGGAGGGGTTGACAGGCCCAAGCACTCTTTCTCAATGTACATGTACTTTTGTAAGTGTTTAATACATTCAGCGAGAGTTTTGTTTGTTTGTTTGTTTGTTAGTTGGGTTTTTTTTTTAATGGCAATATTAAATGCCATTTCTGAGCCTCCTCTTTGGGAGACCTCTGCTGATCACCTGCATGCAGAGATGTCTGAAATATAGCCGCTGGCTACTGAAGTAAAACATTTTGGTAGTTTCACAGCAAACTGTAGTCTGTGCTTTTGGGACATGAGAAATGACATATGCTCAAGCCAAGCCAAGAAGTGGGGGCCTTTTCCATTCCCTTGCCCTTAAAAAGAACAGGAGCTCCTCCTGCTGGGGATGAAGGGAAAGAGAGTTTCTTTTGTTATGTTTTTGTTTTTGGTTGGACACCCTACAATTGGCAAACTGCCTGGCTACAGAATACTTTCATTGTTTTGTTACCCCCTGAGCATGATGATACTGAAGGGGTGCTTGGTGGCACTGTCATTTGTCCTAGCATCTCCTCTCTTTGAACTAGAGGGGATGGAGACTGATGCTGGATTCCATCCACCTAAGTAAGATATTGGAGTTGGGAAGTATAGTAGTAGCAGTAGTCAGAAGAGAAAGAAAAAAAAAACATATTTTTTATACTCCCTAGGCAAGTTAGAGCCACTAATACATCACAAAACTTGCAATGTGTGTGCACTCACAGATAGAAGCTGGCTGTGCATGGCTTATGTAATGAGTCACACACAACAGTGTGAGCACAGATTACAGGTTTTACAGTTTTACTGTATATGTTCACTGCTGCCATCTTGGATTGTGAAATCAGGGCTGGAAGCGCTCTCCAGCTTTCTGAGCTGGAAATCTGAGTTGAGGGGGCATTCCAGTTGCAAATTCTAATTTAGAAGTTGAACTTTCTGGCTTCCCAATTCAAATGGAAAGCAGTACGAGAAAGACCTGATAAACTGGGAACTGCAGAAGCACCTGAATCATAAACTATGAGGGCATTAGTTTACCCTTTCCATCCCTTCATGAGGTGATACAGAATACTGATTAAACGTTAGGTCAAACACTTCTTCTTACCCTCCTTTGGGCATGACAAGTTTCTTGCAGCCACCACTAGAAATAAATGCTTTGCCTCAAAGCCTTGTGGTTTCTGCCTGCCTTGGCCTCCTGAGCACATTGGGACGCAGAGGATGAAATAATAATAATAATAATAATAATAATAATGGATTGGATTTATATAGCGCTTTTCAAGGCACCCAAAGCGCTTTACAATGCCACTATCCATTCACTCTCACATTCACACACAAGCTACAGTTGTAGCCACAGCTGCCCTGGGGCAGACTGACAGAAGCGAGGCTGCCATATCGCGCAATCGGCCCCTCTGGCCAACACCAGTAGGCGGTAGGGTAAAGTGTCTTGCCCAAGGACACAACGACCAGAACTGAGAGCCCGGGGATCGAACTGGCGACCTTCTGGTTACAGATACGCTTCCCAACCCCCTGAGCCATAGTCACAGAAAGCTTCTTTCTGTCTTTCATTTTCTCCAAGACTGGGCCACAAAAGACCTTTGGTGGGACACAGCGTACGTCCATGACTCCAGCCTTCTTTGTCCATGATTGACAGGTTTAACCACAAGACTGTCCCACCAGAGACTGCAAGGCTCACCCACAGCCTTGGACTCCTCCCCAGGAAGAGCATGGAATAAGTGTATAAACCACATATATTTTATACCAGAGTACAAGGCTTGGATTCATATCTTCCAAGTCTTTTCTTGATAAACAGTGTGACAATGTTAAGGGAACATGCTGACTTTGCTGTATAGTGAGATCAATCTGCAGTAACACATAAATTATACTTCTGCGTCAGATGTACATCGTAACTTACAACATAACCGGAACCCTTTCTTCTGATGTGCACCTCCTGAGAAATGTAAATACACGCCAGGTCAACTGCTGGAAGGTGGTGTCATCCTTGTCCTCCTTCATTTTGTCTAAATTGAGGTCTGTGTTGACGTCGCCATCCAGGTTACCCTCATTTCAGTTGAGGAGTCATTCAAATGGCCGGGACACAACCAGTTCTTGCCCTCTATCATGTTTACCCATCTTGTGGTGGCTCATAGTTGATGGATGTCAGTCACAGCATTAGTGGCTGACAAGAAGGGGTCCTGCTGGGGTAGCAGCTATAACCATAGCCTGTTGGAAAAGGATGACATGTTATGCCATCTGTAGGTAGCGCTAACATCTGGGTTAAATCCAAATTGACTGTGTTAGCATGAGGGTTAGAGGCCATAACATGGCTAAACGAGTACGTCACCAAATTGCAGCTTCACATTGCTCACTTTTTCACTGTAGGAATCACTTCAAAGTTAGAACAGCTAATAATTCACATTATAACAGTCTCCTCTTTAGTTACATCTTTGCCTTTATATTCCAACATTCCCCTTCTGTCACAAAACAGAGGTCCAAAGAAAAGGGATATACACACTGACAGGGACAGATATCCCACCACCTATGGCACTGGATGTGCGTACATGCATATAAACACACACACACAGAGAAACAGACCCTTGGACACCCTGTGGCATTACAGCTCGACCTGCCACTCGGACATTCACCGAATCAGACGGACAAATCTCTAACAGACGGCTCCTGACAAAGAGATTATCACCGTGACAGGAGAAGTGTGTGCAGCTGTGGGTGGTAGAGTTTATAGCAGGAAGATGGGGGTAGGGAGCGAACTCGGTACTTTCACACATTTGGCTTCTCTGCTCTCTCTCCCTCGCACTCTCATCACACCGGCATACATAGTCAGACTTCTCTCTATATGAGTAGCAGATGCATTACCTTTCATTACATGTGTGTGTGTCCATGAACATGTGTCAGGCCAGAAGAGAGGGACTCTAAAATCAGTTAACTGTACTTTAGAGGTTCTGCATAAGAATGAGTCCAGGTGTAAGATTTGTTGTCATTTTAAACTGTGTGAGAACTTTCCTTGTATTGGTGTTATGCTATAATTCACCCTTTGTATCTTACAATTAATACAATACGAATTACATCTCCCAGCTATATGCCAGAGCTCTGTGACAAACAGGTGCGATACGTGGCACACTGTAGTCTATGCAGTAGACTCCACCCAGCCTTTTTCTGTTGCACTGCTCATCAAAGCAATTTCAAGCCAACTTAGCTTCTGAAGGAAGGATATGTTACAGTGTTGAATAAAACAACAATGTCTGCTGTAGCAATGGTGTCTGGTGCACAGCAGCTAAATCAAAGGAGGGAAAAATGTTTACCACTTTATACTCATTAAATTTGTAAGAAATAAAATAAGTACAGCAATATGAAGGCAACACAACAAAAGATTTCGGTGCAACAGGGTTAAGTATAAACTCTTCAGTTATATTAGTGTCTTACTACAGAAGTTTTAAAATTAAAATATACATTGTTCATTCTTTTTTTCCACCATCAGTCCCAAGTGCTCAACTTCAGCAGTATATTTCTGTACATACTTTATGTGACGTCAAACTTTATGGACTGCTGCAGGGTTGTTATCTGGCTCTTTAATTCAAATCTATATTAAAGTGGCATTAAAGTTTTTTAATAGTGTTGAGGATACTCAGGCTAAATCAAGGCATCAAACCTGCACTTATCCATTCGTGTAGCTAGTTTTGTGCCAGAATCATGGTCCTAAAAGGGAACAGAATCAATAAGAAATACCACACTGATGTTACTCTGCGTATTGCTTCACTCACATATAAATTTAACTGGAGAAAAGTTCATTTCATTTATAATCACAAACAATTTAACCACGAATGCCACCAATCTTTGCTCTAATTGTACAGAGAGTTATCAAGTAGCCACTGTGGATGAAATGGCTGATGGGACACAGTTTGATATTTTCAAACAGTTTTTGAACAAACCACAAATTGCTGCAATGACGGTGATATAATCATGTAATCCAAACACAAATACACTCACAAGTCAAAGGTGCCAGAGGAGGATAAGTGAAGCTCTGTAGAAAGTCAATTAATCTTTTCAGCGGTCCCCCTTCCCTCCGCCCTGCTTAAAAGCTTCATTTACCTCCTATGGAGAAGAGATAGAAACACCATTAGTGAGATGATGGCAGGACTGGAAAGGGGAAAGGAGAATCTCACAGTTGGATGAGCTGAAACAGTATAGGCCCCCATCTCCTCAAAAAGTGTGTGTGCGCGAAAAAGGCGAGAGCATCTTCTGCATGGGTGAGCTCAATTAGGTTCCATCTTGATTATCAAAGGTAGTGGTGTACAACTTTTAAGGCGGAAGTGTGCCTCAAATCCTGGTAATGGCAAAGGGTGGGCCGACCTGCAGAGTGAAGCAAGAGTTGGACTGATTGGAGTGGAGATGTGACTGAGGTTGGGTTTTTTTTGTTGGACAGAGGTGCTATACAAGGTGTACATTAGGGAATAACACCCTAACCACTATTTCCATATCTAAAGTAATGTGCGTGTGTGTGTGTGTGTGTGTGTGTATGACAGTGAGAGAGTGTGTGGCATTCGAGCCCAGCTGGATAAGTGATATTCATGTGTGTTTGCATGCACGCGTTTGGGTGTGTGAAATGCCAGTGAGCATATAGGCTTCGCTTGACTGAGCTCGGCTGGCTGCTGGGGCACAATTGGGGGGCTCTCTGTGTAAAGAGGTCAAAATACACACACATACAAACAACAGTGAGGAAGTTTGGCTGAATACGCAAGGCTCTGATAATCAAACAGTATGCAAATCAGCCAAATCCTATGCAGAAACAAACAATATGCCATATGAATCTAAGATTACAAATACACTACACTATGAACGATTCCAAACCTCACATTACTTATATATGTCACAGTGTTGCCACATTAGTCTGTATACATCTTGACATTTAAATTCAAGCCACCTGAGCTCGCAAGTTTCAAAATGATGTACGTCGAGGTGCAATATGTTTTCCTCCTCTCCCTGTTGATCGTAATTACTGCAGATCTGATCTCAGGGCTGTAAGGTTTTACTTGGGTTAATACACTTGCTGGCAGAAGAAGGTCAAGTTAAATCAATAGTAAGAGCATAGGCAAACCCTGGGCTGAAGTCTTGCAGGGATAACTACAGGCAGGAGGCCAAGTCCCCATCTTCTTAATTACAACCAGCTTCTAGTGCTGACCCTGAAGACTTCTACAAGTCAATAACATGCACACAGTTCAATATGTGTTCTATTACTTGCACCGTATAACTCACACTCCTTCAGGGACAACGGGCCACAGGCTGACTTGAAGATCTGTCAAACTAATCATTAAGGAGTTTGGAAAAGACAGTGCTGGTTTTCCTTTATGCAGCATTGTCTCTGCATGCCCTCCCATGTGAATGTGTGCATGGTTCAATGTGTCTCTGTGCCTGTTTTCACTAGTCTAGTGTGTAAACAAATGTTTTGTCCCAGTTAACTAGGTCCCAGTCAGACCAAACCCATTTGGCATTGGTCCACTGATGCTGGTGTGTGCATGCATTCAGGCTACGGCAATATATAGATATATGTGGGCATATGTGTGTGTTGTGAACATGGCAGCCAGGGGGATAGCATGCTGCTGCTGCTGCTGACACTGGGCCTGTCTGCCTGGTGTGCCCCTTTCTGCACCAGTAGAGCTGGCACTACCTCCTGCCTCTGCCCAGCGCGCCAGCTGGGCGCTACCAGGAGAGGCCCTGCAGAGAGAGGACACAGGTCAGCTGTGACAGAGGGATGCAGAGAGAGAGAGGTGTGGAGTAAAGGGGAAAGGTTTAGATACAGAGCGGGGATAGAGGGATACAGCATAGTCATAGAAAGTTAAAAGAAGACTGAATACAAAGCAAATAAATATTTCACTATTAAACAATGACATTATGATGAAAATGGGTTGTCATTATAGGCATAAGATGACCTTTTGTGTTTGTCTTGTGACATGTGTGTGAGGTGGGATTCACTTCAAAAGTCTGATAGTTTAATGTAAACCACTTATATACATTCTGAACACCAATTTGAATTTTATACCTGAAAAGTAGCATTTACTTCCACTTTTTCTTGCCCAATGTCAAAAGGTGGATTCTGAGAAAATCAGATGTGTCAGCATTAACCATCTAACAGTTTGTAACCTTTCTGGTTCTTTTAATGACATATCATTTAGATGCATTTGATATTTGCATACGGGACTTGGACGCTGTATTACAGTCTGTGGTTCTGCAGTCATTTTGTTGGAGTGTCCAGGTTATTATGTCAGAACGGTCAAATGAATTTACAATATAATTTGTTCCTTGATTATGTGATTTTTAAATGTTTTATTTTATCAAATTACACCACACTTAATTACCATTTCGAGACATCTATAAATATTAGTGTCAACTTTTCAAACAGACATTTTCTACAAATCAATTAATAAATGTTAACTACTATTTCATTGTTTGGTAATAGTACATAACTAAAATAAAATTAACTATGAATTAACAAGGTTTTTCTCAACACAATAGTGCATACATTCACTTTGGACCAGCTGCCCGAGAGATGTATAGTATTTGCTTGAATTTACTAAGATTACAATTTATTCTACAAGGTGAAGAAAAAAATTATATAAAACTTGCCAAGATATTTCACAATCATATCTCATGGCTGTATTGCCTTGTATAGCTTTCTTTATAGGCTTCTTGTTCTTTAGAAAAAACAAAAGCGATAAACTTTTTTTTTACCAAAATCTTTATTCTTTTTATTTTTTTTAACTTTAGCCACTGTAGTTAACTAAGCTGACTGGTTAAGTGAGCTTCACTTGGGATATTTTAATCTAGACGCTGTGTTTCTGTGACATAATGACTCTTTCCCAGCACTATTACTCAATTAGAACAATTTCATATCATCTTTTTTGTTTGCAGCCTGCAGCGAGGTGCGACAAATGAGTCTTCTCGGTAACAGATGACATAAACTAAGGTTGGCAAAGATATCCAAATTGTAGCTATAAACAAAAAGTATGTGTCTATTCTATGCTGGCACGTTCAAGATATACACATGAAAATAAAATAAGACATACGAGTTCATTTGGTTCCTGTGAACACCTTAAGATCAATGAGGCTCTGTGTTTCTTGGTTTGCTCATCCATGTGTAAATGAGACTATTTGCATTGTACAGTGATTAGGGAAATTAGAGACCTGCTGAGGGAAATCACATTGCGTGCTCAGCCACAAGGAAGTAGGGTTATTGCTGTCTACAACTGTCAGACACTGACACTAGGCTTTGGGACTTTTCCATATGGCATGAGATAATATTCCTGGGAGGCAGAAGGTGAAACCCCTTTTAACAGTTGATTCCCCTAAAATTTTATCTTCCTGCTGATAATCTACTGCACTCTGGTCAAAGAACCAAAGTCATGTTTTAAAACTGCATAGGTCTGAAATGAAGAGGAGTACATTTTCCAATTTTTTCTTTCAATCAGTCAGGAATCAGTCAGTGCAAGACATCTTTTAAAGTCACTGTCATCTGCTTGACTCTGACCACCTACATTTATTCACAATGTTTACCTAGAGGCCCGCACAGTTTATCTTGTACAGCCTCACAAGATTTTGTGAAGTCAGCCATATAAACAATGTAAGCTATCACAAGGAAATACATAAATTACATCAGTTTTTTTAAAGATAATTTTGATTAGGGCTGTGATGGGTGTTAAAAGGTGATGAATGGCAAAGCTGGGCGATTATTAGAACATCCATCCTTTGCAGAACACTTTCAAAGCTGCACATACATATTATCTGCATTTTATAGTGTGAAATACTCGTTGGTTATTTGTGAATTGTACTCACCTGTGATGTATTGCAAAAAAAAAAAAAAATGTGCTGAGAATATATTAAGCATTACCTTAGAAATCAAACTTATGTATAGTTCCATTGCTTTATCTTTCAACGTGCCCAATTACTCCATCAAAAGAAGTAAAGCTTAATGATCCTGACTGGGACTTGGGTGGCAACACCTTTGTTCCCCCGAGTCAAGTCACAAACTAATGAGTTTAACTGGATGGTAAATAACAGCACAGGCATGTCAAAGGTCTCTGACCTTTCTACTCGAGATTTGCAGTGGACTACACTGAACAAACCCTTTCAAGGTCCTGCAACCTATCATTAAGAAGAGCAGCTTAGACGAAAGCGCCAGAACAACAACAACAACAACAATAATAAAAAAACAAACATTTTCTCTTGTTGTTTGCTTTCTGTGCTTCTGTGCCATCCTGAGGGAAGTTAATGGGGCAAAACATTTGCTGAGTAAATCATTCACTGAAAATGACAATAGAGACAATAAAATAAAAGCTCTTTGTGTAAACTGCGAAAAAAATAGGAACGCTAATAAAGAACGCCTTGTTTTTGAGAGTTAGGCTTAGAACAAATGTATTCCTGGTCGCTTAAAGGACAACATCTGGTCTTATGACTTTCGTCACTATGCTATAATTAGGGCTGAACGATATATTGCATTTGCGATAATATCGCGACATGATCAAGTGCAATTTTCTAACCGCAAAGGCTGCGATTATACTCTGGACATGTCCAAATTCATGGGCTGCATTTGTAGACCGATTACGTCACAGCGACGCGCCGAAGGCTGTCCAAATTACTACCATATCCCAGAATTCATAGCGCGGCCCAGCCAAACTCCAGTTTCCAGCAATGGCGGCCGCTACTAAGTTTTAAAATTACTCATACTAATCTTTCTGGGTCACAAAATAAACTTTTAACATATTTTCAGGCGAGAAAGTAGCTGTGTAAACATCAAATATCTGCTCGGTTTATCAAGATATCCCATATTTGCAAAAGTGCTTCGACGTTTTCAGAGGCGTCTGCTACCCTCCGGCTAGCTCGACAGCTAGCCGGAAGCTCGAGGGTTACTGATGCGGCCGAGAACGGCACAACTCCCGGCACATCATTTTCAGATCACCGCGGAGTTTCGCTGCTCGGGTTAAACGTAATATATAAGTCACTTAGACAACCTAAAAATGTTATTGTTGGGCTTTTTTCAGTGTTTTGTTTGTTCGTGAGTAAATCGGTTTGGCTGAGATTAAAGTTATTAGATTAGATAAAATAAAACTTTATTAATCCCCCGGGTGGGTTCCTCCTTGGTTTTCACACAGCTGAATAAACATCAAACAGAAAACTGATTAAACAGAAGTATGAGACAGTCGAGAATTTACACCAGTGTCTGGTTATATTTTAGATAGCAAGAAGCAGACGGCCGAGTTTATTAAACTCCACCGAGACAGCGGTGACGCTAATCAGAAGGCTAGACCGTCTAATTTCACGCCTTTAAATTTTAAAGGCGTGTTTGTGTGTGTGTTTATACAATTGCTATTATGTTTGCACTTTATGTGTAATGTTACTGACTGCAGAGATCAGTAAGATGTGTGTATTTTTTATTTATTAGTTTTATTTATTTAATATTATTTTTTAATTGAATGACTGTCTAGTAGTTCACAGATGTCGAAAAACTGAGTGTGGTAAAGCCACTGATTTTTTTTTATGTATATTTCTGCAATCTGCACATTGTACTGACTTTCATTTTAATGTTTACACCAGGGTTCCTTGTCAGCACTTTATGCTCAGATGTTTGTAAGCTAAAAATAAACTATTGTGTATGTTCAAATATACTGTTGTGATTGAAGAAGTTAAATAAAAATGTCAGTCATCAATTCATGCATCACCTCATGTGATCATAACAGAGGAAAGAACAGTTTAAAATTAATGTAATATAGTATTGGCCATACTATAAGATGTATTGCTTGTCTTTGTTTAATAATACAGAAGACAAAGACCTCAAAAAATAATCGCATATCGCATCGCAATCGCAATATTGGGGCAAAAAATCGCAATTAGATTATTTTCCATAATCGTTCAGCCCTAGCTATAATGTAGCGTAGCTCAAAGCCCAAATCTACTGGCTTTGACATGAAAGACCTGCAGGGCTATCCGTTAAGTAGCGGAATCAGTGGGATGAAGTCATTACACCAGTATGAGAGACGGAGCCTTGATACCCTCACCTTCTTTCTCCTTCTACTCCCAACCTCCTGCCCCACCACAGACACCCTCTGAACACCCCGCCCCAAGTCCGCACCTTTTCCAAAGCGTCCTCTCTCCCGCCCCCTTTCTCCATGGGCCCTGGGTCTCTGGCTGGCACAGCTGTGCCGGGAGCCGTGCTGTCACAAGCGGTTAGGGTGACAGCCACTCACACTTCATAATGTCCCTCTCACAGGTCACCGAGCGACAAGCTGGGTCACCTCGCTCCAGCAGGCAGCCCCAGGGGAAGCAGAGTGCCCCCGCCACCTCCACTACCTCCCCAATCCCTCCCTCACCCACCATCTCCCCATCAAATCCCCAAACCTTCCACCCTCCTATTGCCCAGAAAAATAGAGAGACGGGGGGTTTGGGGGGGGGGGTCCAGGTGGAAGGACCTATTCTGAAGGGATGGTCCACGAGAAACTCTCCATGCTGGAGACTATGCCAGGCCCGTGATTACAGTGGGCACTGTTAGTTCCTCTGATAGGGATGAAGCTGGCAGCATGGGTTAGGGCTTGTATCTGCTGTGTAGATGGTAAGACCTCAGAGGAACATGATGATGCACTGCTTTTCTGTAGATCTTATGGCTGCCACAAAATCGGGTATCAATGCAGCAAAATAAATCAAGATCAAATATATTTTAAAGCTTTATTCTTTGAATTATAGAAACCACAAAATCTTAAATATAAACTTGACTTTCTTGCCATACTCCAGATGGGTGAAAGCATGGTATGAACTTTGTAAATGGCCATAGGAGAGCACCATATGCTCCTCATGTCTGCCATCCAACTGTCATTAATGTGCATTATCTGTGCTCTCAATCTCATTGTCTAACCTAATAGCAATGCAAGTCAGTAGAGACAACATTAAGATTCACATTATTGGGCCCATGCTGACACTCTCTCTAATTGGGTTGCCATTTTTACCTAATGCACAGCTTTCAGGTCATCACAATTAAAACTGTCTGTCTGAATATGTCACGCGAATTAAGTGGCTCTTTCTTAGATTCAGAGTATCTAGAATATTCATATTGCATTTAAATGCCATTTTCCTTGTCTTTAAAAAGATGTTAAAGCAGATTTAAAATATACATTTGACATACATGTACTTTAGATATGAACTGCTAGAGCAACACAAAGAAATTGAGAACAACAACTAAGCAACGAGTTGTTCATAGAAATATTTTCCTACTTCACGCACTAACAAACGACAAGTTAAGCATGTGAATTTAGGGGGCAGATAAGCAAACTGGATGCAGCGCCTAGCGTTGGCTTCAGCTGTGAGCGAGAGGCCTCGTACCCAATTCCCCTTATTCAAACAGTCACACCCAGAGAGCGGTTAATTCACTAAAGGTGCACATACACCCACTGAACAATGTGTAGCAATTAATTTCGCTCTCCCTCCCACATCTGGCGCTTCGGTGTGACCCTGCCTCTGCTGCGCTGTGTCAGTCAGGCTAGGCAAGGCTCTGTAATTTCACACGTAAAGGACCCCAATGAAACGTGAAAAGAATATGTGGCATTGTTAAATTGCATTAAAGAGTTTAAAACAGTTGATCTGTGCCCCCCCACCCCCCCACCTTCTTCCAGAGAAAACAAAGCAGTAGATGTGATCAAATGCTCACTGATGAGATGTGACATAATGCAATATGCACAGAGGATGCATTTTCACAAAGGGGAAAATTTCATTACAGGCCCCTCTGCAAACAGGATAAACACCTTGGAAGAGAGAGAGAGGTACGATGCCACAACAGGGGCCACGCTAAAGGGACCGTCAGGCCTCTCCAGATCTTGGACTAATTGCCTGTCAGGTATCAGGTTCCATGGAGAGATTCAAAATACCTCGGAACTTGGAATTTGCTGCAGTAAGGTGTACGGCTTATTTAGCGAGTCACAAACACACAGCAGCAGCAGCAGCACAGATTCCAAGTTTTACAGCTTCATTACTGTTTATGTTTGCTGCCGCCATCTTGGATTGTTAACTCGTGGTTGCTGGGGCTGTTCCAACTTTCCGAGTAGGAAATGCAAGTTGAGGAGGTGTTCAAGATTCATATTCCAAACTCGAACTCGGAAATTCCAACTTCACATTCATTCTGGAACCCACTATTATTGTGCGTTTTATGTCACTGAAAATATTTAACTTTTGGACTTTGGCAAGACAAAGGACTTTTAAACTCTACAGAGCGATGGGGTTTTTTTGTGATTTTTCTGCAGTATCACCCTTTTTCACAGTCATGTAACTTTATGGAAACACTCACGTCATGAAAGGCAATACATACATTTTCTTTGTTACAAGGAAACTTCACATCGTGGCCTCAACCACAGCTCTAGGATTCCATGTTTTAAGCCATTTCTACTGTTTTCTGGTATTATTTTGAGGAAGATTGTTCAGGCATTCATTCGATACTGGAAGTGCACACAGGCAGGAAAAATGGGTTAAAAACTGAAACTGAAAGCTCACTGCTGAGAGAATGCTACTGAGGTATGCGCTCCAGACACTCAACCACTGGGCCACCCCCTTTTTTCAGGCATTTAATAATGTGAATTGAACAATCTATCTGAACATAAGATGAGATTTACAAATGTACTATTTGGTTACACACAAACTTTAATCATTGGTTATTATTCATCTCTTTCCTACAGTGTGTCTTTTGTCCTGTCTTTCTCCCCTCACCCCCAAGACCTGACTGTGCCCGTTTCTGCTGGAGGTTTATTCCTGTTAAAACCGAGATCTTCCTTCCCGCTGTCATCAAGTGCTTGTTCACAGGGACTCATCTGATTGTTGGGGTGTTCACTGTATTATTGTCTTTACCTTACTGTCTTCGCCTTGAGGCAACCGTTTCTGTGATTTGGAGCTATAAAAATAAAACTGAACTGAATGAATGAACAAGCTCATGCTTCTCTGTTTTGTTGTAAATTTTCAGTTGGCTAAATTTTCAAAGATGGCAAAAAGTTCAAAAGCTAAAAGCATCATAAAGACGTCCTCCCATTCATGCAAAACTGGAGAATTCTACACTGTTCTTCTTCCTTACAACTTATCCTTAGCCTCGAACACACCATCCTCTCCTCTACTCCCCGATTGCACCACCTCTCTGTCTCTCTCTCTTTCTCTGTGCCACTGTGCCAGTCACCACGCTCTAGGGCTCTGGAGATATTTCAAACATATCTGAGAAATCAATCTTACAGCAAACTGAAGGAAAACATCGAATGTCATTGAGCAATAAGTATGAAGCCTGTCAGAGGTGGAGCTGAGAGCTGGGCCTGCGGCAAGTAAGGCCTGCCAGTATCCCAGTGAGAGGCCTCGTCAGCTTGGCCCCCGTGCCTCTTCCCATACACACATTCACACACACAAGCGTACATGTGCGTGCATACACACACACACACACATCTGACAAAGACAGTTACAATGTCGTTATACTGTTTTTGATTCACACTGCTTCCTCTTACTTCACCTATCTTACTTCTGTCTGTCCAGGATATTTAAAAAAAAAAAAAAAGTGTGCATTTATATTGTGTATTAGATACAGACAGAAAACATGGAGAGAGACAGCAGGGGTACGACATGTAGCAAAGGTCAAGCCAGCTTGCTAAATACAAAAAATTAAAACCATGCAATAATTAGAATTCAAATAATTGATAAGCTATTACTTTAATTACCGGTCATTATGGCAATCATTTTCTTGTTTTGTCACAATCCATTTCCGTTCCACAGGTGCACGATGGCATCTTGCATCTCATATGATGAAAACCCAAACAAATGATATTCAATCTAGTGTCACAGGAAGATTTTTTTTTTTTTTTTTTGCTATGTTGCTTTAAAAGAATTACACGATTACTGGATTATCAAAATTGTGTGATAACTTAATCAAGCTTGTTCCACTTTCAAATACAGCTATTTGCTCCAAATTGATCTGTATAACAATTACACAATCAAATTTATTACCCGCTCATTTAGCAAAATCTGACTAAATGATTGTATGCCAGCAGCGATTTCAAAAAAATAAATAAATCAATGGGTCTTTGATCCTTCTCACAGAATACAAGATGCTCTGAAACTGTACGTCCTCCACTATGTGGTTCAGGGTAACCCTTTGCATCTAGCTGAGAGGAGAAAAAGATACAGGCCAACAGAAAATGAAAACACGAGAGAGGAAGACAGATTTCAGTAGGCAGGAGGGGAGAAGGGCAGCAGATAAGGAGAGACTCAGCCCAGATAGACAAGTGAAAGGAAGCAGAAGTTGATGAAACAAGATGTCACCACTGATGGGTCATTACACCCAAGTAAGCATGGGACACTAGCTGAGCTTGCACTGCCCCCACCCCTCACCACCACCCCTTCATCTTTTTTTTTTTGTCCCTGAGCAGACAGTAACTACTTTATTGCTACTGCCTCCTCACTATTACTTTTCAGGCTCTGTGCTGATTATCCTCTCGGTACAACAAATCACTGCAGCTCAGTGTCGCGGCACTCCAAATTGGCCCGCTTATATTTGCGTACAGATGTGTTTACATCCCCAGGTCAATTGAATTAGGCCTTATAATGAGCCTGGGTGCTGAACAGCTAGCATGCCTGAGCACACTGGGGCATGAACAGGCGCAAATCAGGTGAATCCAGTTAAGAGAGTTTACACTTAACATCACATGCACCCAGTATTTGTCTCGCCGTCTCTTGCTGCACCCATCCTGTTGCTCATTATTATGACTCCAAGCCTGAATGATGATCAGGGCAACAACATCTATGCAACGCCACATCAACGGGTTGAGGGTGTGGAATCAAAAAGCAACACTAATCTACAAATCCCCAGTGTGAGAGTTTGATAGTAAAGCTCAACCATTACTTGTTTTAAAGCTTACTCATTATTTAGCCTTCTTATCACACAGCCACTGGTCACATCACAAAGATGAGCCAGTACGGATGCAGAAAGTGATATGTTAATGTAAGGAAGAACACTGAATGAACAAATAACACTGAATTATTCAAAAATATGCCTAAATCTGAGTGCATGAGGGATGAATTAGTGATCTGCCAGTGATTTAGAATGATAATGAAATGTTTGTTTCTGGTGATGGACAGGGTAGCCTGGGTAAGTGCTGTGATGTGAATATGACAGTTGGATCTGAGGTCCTTGAGCTGTTCAGTGACAGGGAACAGAGAGGTCATCATTATAGAAAACAGAAAGAGCTGCTTGACCTTGAAAAGTAAGGTTATATGCGTGCTTACTGTCTTGCATCAGCCCCCATAAATACACATACATATTTTTATTATTGCACCTGAAACAAATACAATGTAAACACATCATTTAAAAGTTTAATGATAAGCATAATTTACAATTAGTTGAGTTACGTCTCAAAATATGTTGATGTAGAGGGAAATGTATTAGCCTGCAGTATAGATGAGCCAATTATTTTAACACAGAAATAAACCTGGAAGCTCGTGCAAAGAAAAAAACAAAACAAAATATGTATATATATATATATATTCTGAGCCTCAACGGTCACCATCAATCAAATACAAAATACCAAACTAATGTAGTCAGTATTAGAGAAGAGTTTCAGGTTTTTCACACATGAAGTGATGGAAGAGCCCAGAGGGATCTCACATCAGTTTCCATGTGTGCATGTAGACTAGTGAGTGGAACTAAAACCAGGCTTGCGAACCAACGCGTCCTGGCTCCACTGGGACACACATAAGCGACAACAACAGCCGAATTAACCATGCACACTGCAGACGCCAGCGCGCTGAGCTAATACCAGCGAGCTGTGTGCTCAGTCAGCGGCCTCGGGTCCACTCTGGTCCACTGATTCGAGGGACTACGATGAACCGTCATGCAGCTATGGTTCTGCGCCGTGAAATTTGACCGGGGTGTGAAGGTGGAAAAACCAAATAAGCATGATGCTGAAATACAGTATCACGCTTTCTCACCCCTCTCACGCCCGTCTCTCAACACTGTCAAACAAGATAAAGTGGAAAATTGTACATGATCAGAACGGTCTTGATTTCTTCATTGTGACTAATGTGCCATTGGCTCTGGCTTGTTTGAACTACCGTCTCCTTTATCTCTAGCAGTTTAAAAAGAATAAAACAGTTTTAAAAATCTGGTTTAATAAGTTCCTTCTTACTTTTCCCAGCATTTTCTATTTCAATTAACAAAAGGTCACATTTCACACAATACCCATTTTGTTTTACTTTCCTCACAAGTAAATCCCTTCTCTATTTCCTTGTGTGTTATTTTTTTACATTTACTTCAACAAAACGCAACCGAGGATCACTTGGCACTTTTTCCCCCCCTGTCCATCAGAAATCTTCTCTTGACCCTGGACATGTTGCTGCCTTCATGCTGGTAACTCTAATAACATCCGATCCACAGAGAGCAGACCAACACTGCTTGAGCCACTCAAACACAGGCACACACAAAGCTCCGTGCACCCTTTCTGCAGCATTCCTGTAACACTGATAACCGAGTTCATCTCTTTGCTTTCCTCATGTGTACTGCATAAAGGTCATAAATGCATTAAACTAACATTTGCACAGGCAGGAGGACACACACATACACACAAAGAGAACTCACAGGGGTATTAAAGGACCCCCCACTCTCTAAAATAAATAAATAAAATGCACCATGAAGAGAAGACAGCACAAACAAAGACACTTCTCCCTATTACCTGGACCTTGAGGGGCCTTGGCTGCCTAGACGGCATCTGAAGGTGGAGCCTCCAGTCTTAGTATCCACGACCACAAACACACACAAAGCGGCTGAAACAGTCAACTTGGGCTGGCAGAGAGCTGGTCTCAGCCACTCTCACCACACCGGGCCTAGTTATACTCTGTCTGTGTGAGGTACACTGATTACTGATATTACACGCACACGCACACACACACACACACACACTACCTTCACTGCAGGGTATGTGTAAACTCACCATGCAGAAGCAGGTCGCTGCATTAAACACAAGCATATGCTAGCAAGGAGTCTTACTATGATCTTGCACACAGCACTCCACTAGACTGGGCTTCAACACGCTACACTAGTCCGTATTCCACTGCATTACATTGGGCAGGCTAACGCTAGCTCACGCACTGCCACAGTGTTAACAACCGCTCGGTCCTTGCTAGCAGGTTGCTAAGCTAGGCTAAAGCAAATCAAGGCCTCCTGCAGTCATTGGTGTGAGAGCCCATTTTCACAGTTCACACCCGACCTGCTAATGGCTGATCATTCATTCACGCTCTCTGTTGATTGCACAGGCAGGGGGTTGGCCAATCGTACAGTTCGCTAATGTACCGTGCATAGTGAGGATAATCGGCGAGAGCAATAAGCATGTTAATGTTCTGTTGGCCATGAAAACTGAGGTCTGGTAATCTGGGAATATTTTATGAGCAGGATCATCTCAAGAGTTGTGTTTGGTTCGGAACTACAGGTCGGGGCAGCAGAAGATTCATTCATTCATAAAAGACAAACTTGTTCAGTCCGCGGTGTTTAAGGGACCACATTCCTTATGATAATGTTACAGTTTAAATCCATGTACCGTGTCGTCCAGCAGTGGTTATATCGGAAATGCTCAGTGCAGATGCAGACCTCTGAAATGAAATGCTTTAATTCTGCATGCCCTGAAGGCAAGCAGAAGAACTGTTTGAACTTGAACATGTACATGTTTTGGATAAACTTTTTGGATAAACTTTATAATATCCGAGTGTATGTTGATATTTGATTACTGCTGAAACTGTAACAGCACAATAACACGGTATGTCCTAAAGACGTGACCTTGCCATGACCATCAGGATACTTTGAAGGCACAAACTATGACATTAATGTCTAGCACATTTGTACTTATTGATCCTGATTTTTTTTAATGCTTGACACATTGTTATTCTTTAACCTCCTAGGACCTGGCGTCTACATATGTGGACATCACATTTTGGGTTATTTAGACCAAAATACTCCATTTTGCTCTACAAGGGCCTGATATTCACTCACGAGGACATTATACTGCTACTGGTCTATCGAAATTTTAAACGAATATCCTCATATGTGGCTCTCATTTTTCTTAGAAACAAAAAATCAGGTAAAAAAAACCCAAACAAACAAAGAAAGTAATTCTTTGTTTTTACATTCATCGGGCCCCAATATGTACAAAAATATCAAAGAGTTCGGGTCTTAGGAGGTTAATACTATTTGTGTCCAAATTTGAGGTTAAGACATGAATGTGTAGGCCTGGGTAAAACACAAACTGGATGGATAAAATCAACGAAACATTGTCCCAGTCTGGCCACAATAGGGGCTCATGCTGAAGCCACTTTCACAACTAAATTAGACTAAACATCAGGTTGAGACACGCAACGCTTACTGACTGACACTGTTCACAATTATCATTCATTTTTCATAGAGCACTAACTGAACAAGGACATGAAATCAGCTAACATAGTGTAGAGCTGTATCATCTCTATTGTCCAGGCTCTAATGAAGGATTTCATATTCAAAACAGATCTCCTTCATATCAAATCTTTTTTTCTTTTTTGCAGCAGTTTTAATCAAATCATAAACCAAACAACCTTGTGTCCTTAATTGGACTGTCATTCCCTCTCTTACAGAGACACATTTGTATGAAAATTTTAATGTTTTTTGTCACAATGGAAATTGGTTACTTGCTGAGAAAAACCCTTCTAAAACCATCACCATGTAGCTGAAAAAAGAAATCTTTGTATGACAGTCAGTAATTCTAATTATGTTACTAATTAGTGAGCAAAGGCAGAGAAACTAAGTCTGAAGTAAAAAGAAACCTCACAAATAAAACACTTTATATATTAAGGCAGCATGCTTCGGGCAGTATATAGATTTGAACAAGGGAAGCACATTTCACTCCCTATAATTAATATTAGTGTACACAGAGGATTAATGCACACATTCACTTTTACTGTATTTAGAAATTCTAATTGACGTTAGGCTTGTATCAGTTTAGCATTTTCTGTGTCAGCAAAGAGCTGTGAGGCATGCTGACGTGAACCATGTTGCATCTGCCTCCCTCACAGGTTTTTCACAGTGCATTAGGAGAACCTTGCAGAATTAGTCTTTGAGATCACACTGCATTTTCTGTGCGACTACACATCCTTACCCTGTGGATGAGCTCAACTCTCCTACTCTGTCCATCTGGATATCCCAACTTATCCCAGAAAGTCCAGTTCTGCCAAACATGACAAACTTCGTCTACTAGATTGGATTAAAGCATGAGAGGGAGCATGCAGCCAAGGCCTTAGACTTAAATGCTCTCCAGGCTAAAAAGAGAGTGATAGAGTTAGTGCCAAGGAAGCATAATTAATGTTCTTAATTGGGTCTTTCCTTACAGTGGCGAATGATAGTGCACTCATAGTTAGCCATGGCTCCAGGGCCACTGCCATGCGCTCTTAGTGACGTGCGTCCTGTGCTTGTCTGATCTCATACACTTGCTGGCCTCGTCCTGCAAGAATTTAGACAACGCTCAACTGTGGGCAGAGGAGGAGATAAATACTAATGCACATATGTTTCGTGCTTCTCAAGCAGGTATCATCCCCCCTCATCCCTTTATTCCAGCTGCTGAATGATGAAGTGAGTCATAACAAACCCCCTCTGTGTCCCATCTGATTTGGCCTTTGTCCACTACAAGATTTACTTAACCTCCTAAAGCTGCTCTCCCCCAGAGGTCTTACTTACAAGCACTCTCCTCCTCTCTCTGACCGCTGGCTTAGTGACATCAGATGGCCAACGAGGTGTAAATCCGCTGCCCTTAAAGAAGTTAAGTCAGGTGTAACACACAAGCCTGTTTGGTAGAGGAGAAATTGCCAAATACATTATTTTGTGCTGAGAGAGCATGTGCGAAAAATGTATGCATGCATAATAGATAGATAGATAGATAGATAGATAGATAGATAGATAGATAGATAGATAGATAGATAGATAGATAGATAGATAGATAGATAGATAGATAGATAGAT
>NW_005187567.1:288032-299262 GCF_000239375.1 Pundamilia nyererei
ATAGATAGATAGATAGATAGATAGATAGATAGATAGATAGATAGATAGATAGATAGATAGATAGATAGATAGATAGATAGATAGATAGATTTTGTCAGGGACTGTGTGTCATGTATTTTTCAGTACATGCCTTTTCAAGTGTGGGTATGGAGCTGGAGAAAATAGTGAAAAAGCAAAAGGTCATTTTAAGTCAATAGTTGTGTATTTTTGGATTGTCCCATTCACCTGTTTCTTCCAGCTAACAATTCACCAGCAGGGGTCAGTAGTGCACTGTTATCCTAGTTTCTGACTGCCTTTCATTCAAACCAGGAAAATTGTCCATTACTACACTGATGATTTAAATTATATAAAAAAACTTTTCCATGGCTTTACATCATATTCCGTATTCTGTTGCAATAATGAAAAATAAATAAGATGCAGTTCAAAAATAATAATTTCATGCTTACAGCACCTATTTAATATGTGGGTTAGGGTCAGTAACTCATGGACAGCTATTGAAAGGAGAGCACAATTTATTAAATTATAATGAGGATACAAGTAAAAGGGTGAGGCATCACTGCACTCACATGCCTCGTGACGTTCATGACCTAAATTTACATTCACTTTATTAATGCAAATTCACTGCAATTAATTAGAGTAAATGTCTAACTATCTATTTGTATTGTCCCAAAATAGACCATTAAAAATGAATTGATAAAAATTAGGTAAGGAACAACTAACTTTAAAACAATCGCTTGATATTTTTGTACACAAAGGGCTGTGCAATTACATCTGTACCCAAATCATTGTGCTGAAATGCCATTTTTCTTAGCAAACATGGACAGAGGAATGCAGTGGCAGCTTAGCGTCCAATACAGGGAGAGACTGACACACTTTCTCTCTGTGTTTTCACCCTTAGGCAGAGAGCTAATTAAGGAGGGACTGTGGTTTTATTTACTGTCAGCTCCTGGCCTCTGGGTGTGTGTGTTGCTGTGCATGTATATGTGTGTATATGGATGGATTGTGCCCTATCTGAGAATGTTTTCAGTCACACCAGTTTAGTTGGGCCTTGCCATTTTGCCCACATTCCGCCAGCGGCACTATGATAGTGGTAAGGCTGACTGTTATCCATTAGCAAAAGCTTCTCTTAGAAGGGTATCTCCTCGGCAGTGCAAGGAGGTGCTCGGCACAGCAGCAAGCGCTGCAGGGAGAAAAGTAATTACAACGCTCTCAATATGATATAGCGATCAGAGATATCTTAAAGATCTGATGTGGGTATCTACTATCAAAACGGGTAATCTGATGGGGATCATTCCATCATCCTTAATCCCAATTTACTGAATACATATCATACTCTATTATGGTCATTTAAATATACCAAATACAATATACAATAATAGTCTTTGAAATTATCATAAAAAATGACAGCACACTGGTTATAATTATAATTATATAATGAACATCCGACTTCTGCTCACATAATTATAATTTAGATTTGATTTGTCTCCTTTGAGCTGTTTTGACTGTTTAAAACTCCCTGGCCATCGAAAGCAATTGATCTGAAGTATATAAATGTGCATATGTTTTGGAAATAAAGTGTTTTACATTTAAACTGAAATCCAGTGAGGAAACATTGGTGCCCAGCAGGAATGAAGTGTAACATTAGGGGAGTAAAAATGTACAAAATCATTTTCGCCTCCAGTCACAAATGCTTATTGTCGTGTTTCATGTATGTTTCATCCACATCATGCAAAATTATGTTAGCTCCTATCAAATCCATCTGTTAAAGCCTCCACTTACCTTCGGTGTGGAGGTAAGACATGTATGTTCACTCATTTGGAAAACAATGGTTCTAAAATTAAACACACTTACTCCAACTCACTGCAAATTGTCAATTAAAAATTGACTTTGAATTGACTCAGTTTTTGAATTGAGTCGATTTTCAGTTCAAGTCAATTGAAAATTGACTTTGAATTAACAGTAATAGATATTTTGCGCCCAGAAATGAAATTAAAATTGTATCAGTTTCATGTATGCTGGATTTTTGTAATGCCAGAGAAAGACTATGCAGTATATAATATATGAGATTACTGACCTCTGATTCCCCCCCCCCTTTTTTTACATTGTGTTCTGTTAAATCTTGAAAAATATACAGTGATAAAAAAAAATATACCCACTGTCTCTATTGACTGTGAATGGTCATCTGTAGTTAGGCTGACAGTGGACATCCTCCCAACATCCGCTGATGTTGATCAAACAGAACCTGCAGTCCCCCACTGGCCCCAAGCTGATTCAAACAGTACCTCAGCACGACTCTCTTTACAGGGTTCCACTAAAGCGCCATTTGTTGGTGACAGCGCTGCTGCAGAGGTGACACACCACAGTGACAGGGGCAGCCCCCCCCACTCCACACTCTCCACCACCATCCACTCTAACCCAGCGGTGGTGCCCCAGTAAGCCCCGTACCTCCCTCGTGTCCATCAATAAACCGCAGGCAGCCGCGCACACGCACTCGCATCACCATGTTAAGGGGAGCGACATGACAGTGTAGGGAAGGTGATAGAAAGGAAGTGATGGATTGATGGAGAAGAACGTTTCACTGGTATCTGAACAGCGAGCACAGCAAGGAGAAGTCTCATTATGTGCTGTTGTGTCTGGCAGTGACAGTGCTGTAGCTGTTATAGGGAGCCAATGACCCAAGTGACCTGGAAAGCAAGGCATGGCCCACACAGCTGTGGTCACTGTGGTGATCTCACACAGTGTAATTAATGCACACAATCAGAGGTGTCTGCGCACGTGTGTGTGAGAACACACATGCAGGGGTTTGCCTGCTTATTACAACCAAACAGTGAGTTACAATCTGACAACAGAGAGCTCTGGGTAATTTCCCATCATGCCTCATCAGGAACAGTGGGGGGCCAAGAGCCTCACCACATCAGCTCACACTCGGACCTGGGTGGAAAATTACCATCATTAAACAGCGATGTGCAAGAGAGAGAAAGAGGGAGTCAAAAAACGAGAGCGTGTGATACACAATGGGGAAGCAGAATGGAAGACGGGCGGGCACTTCGTATGAAAGAAACCCCATAGAACAAAATGAGGTCTTGTTACAGTCACCTAAATGTGGAAAAACCCTGATGCAGTATTGATCAAGGAAGTTTCCACTATGTGTGGTCGTCAAAGGACAAATCTATAATACAATTCCACTTTGATGAAAACAGAAGCGAACGTCGGTTTTCTTTTCTTTCTTTTCTCCGTCTGTACTTTTCCCTCTCTCATTAGCGAGTGGCTGTGATTGCACGGGATTGAACAGTGGCTCTGTATTGATCCGGGCAGCTCTCTGAGGACTAATGTAATCAGTGCCCTCTGCCGCTGCAAGCTGAAAGGCAGGTGGTGAGCAGCACGAATAGCAGTGAGACAGGTGCGGGAAAAAGAAGGATGGAGGGAAACAGTGGGGGATCTCTTAAGTATTTAAGATACATTTGCAGTTAATACAATCTATTATGCAAGGTGAGAACATGAGGGGAAACAGATTCAGCACAGATTTTGACATAAATTTCCTTCTTTTTTTGAGGTTACACAGAGTTAAAGCATTTCTTCAAGCAAATACAGACAATCTCCCACTTGACAAAATCTTTGTTTTGTAACAGAAATGCACACAACATGATAGATGAAGATTCTGCAGCGATGCTCTAAGCTGAATCCTAGCCTCTGATGCTGGATCTCAAGTCTGCTTAATGTAATAGTGACATGTTAGAGAAAAAAAGGGGAGTGGAATCTCCGAGCGCATTAAAAACAGTGCTTGTCTACTTAAAGACGTATCTATGAAATCACAACTGCACTGTAAGCCGAGACAAGTTCTGGTTGATCTTGGAGGGACACAATGTTTCCTGACAGTCTGTAGTTTTGCAGCTCCCTGGCCGTCTTGACAGCTCTACTAGGCCCATGGCTCTTCTTAACTCCTTCTGTCTTCCTTTTCCGAAGCCGATGCTGAAAGTGTTTACCCTCCCATCCTCTGCCATTTACTTCAGTGTCCCTGCACATATGTCTGCAGTTCACCGTTACCCACCTTGGCTTGCTTTGCTTCCTCTCTTAGTCTCTTGAGGGCGAGGTTATTTATTTTCTCTCTTTCTCTTTCTCATACTAGGGTTATCGTGTGAAAATAGCAGGAAAAAAGGAAGGAAAGAAAGAAAAAAAAACATCCCTTGATCACTTGACTGAATGTTCACCTGGTTTCTCTGCTGGCTAGAGATTAGAGAAAGGAAGAGATTAAAAAAAACAACAAATGAGATGGAAAACAGACAGAGAGAAGAGAGAAACTGAAAGACCCAGGAGGAGAGATGGACATATGCAGAACAGAAATTATGTTTTGTTTGCCCAGCACCCACATCCTTTCTATAACCCATAATGTATCCTCACAAGAAGCACACATAAACAAACACACACGCCTGCATTCCCCATGTAAAGGCGTACACAGATGCGCTCTCGGTGAGGAGGCGAGAGAGAGAGAATCTTTGCATGGATGACCCACTTGGGCTTGTGCCAGTTCTGGGAGAGCCTGGAGCCAAAGTGTAGACCTGGAGACACACACACACACACACACACACACACACACACACACACACACACACACACACACACACAAAACACAGGCACACATGCACCATCTGGTCCCGTGCCTTTTAATAACTGAAACAAGGCACAAGATGTAGGCAGCATGGTGCATGGTTTCCCATCAGCCTGGCAGCAAGAGAGCAGTAAGTAACAATAGCAACTATAGCCCTGAGAACAGTAAATACACAAAGCATTACAGGTGTAGATGGAAACACGCGGTAGTGGATAAGGCCTTTGTTTGCAGAAAATTGGAGAATTTGTTGAAGGAGTGAATAATTCTTTCAGGGTTTCAGCACACAGGATGTTCAAAAAGATGCGGCCACACTTTCTCGCCGTACCCAGCATAAATTCTTTTTCTTCCTTTGCTCTCTCCCTCTCTTTTCTTCCTCTCTGTCTTTCTCCCCTGCTGCGTACAGGAGTCAGTCTGACTTTTGATCCTGACATCTGCGTCTTGCAGGAATGTCTGTGTGCTCCCTCTGCCCTCTGATGTAGCTCCAGGAACTAATGGAATGTGAAAGAGACAGACGGGCTTCTCCTCTGAAAAACACTGCCCTCTCTCCGTACACGTGTGTATATATGTGTGCGCATGCACGTCAGTGTGTGTGTGTGTGTGTGAGCAGGGAGGGCACTCTTCCTCCCACACAAATCTACTGTCTGCTTCAATCCAGCCTTTTCCGTAGCTTCACCAAAATAAAACGAAATGAAAAAGGGTGAGACGGGGGAGAAAAGCAGATGATAAATGAGTTGAACACCTCAATTCGTGTTTGTGCACATGGCAATATGGAGCGTGGTTTTGGATCGGCTAACCTTTGAGCTGTGGCGTATGGGTTAATCCCACAACTCTTTCACTTTCTCTCCCTCGCGCTCTCTCCCTCATTCTGTGGAGAGAGTCTGAAGGTCTAAAAGGGTGTTTACAATTCACTAATCTGACTTCAAAACCAGCTTAACTCTGGGAGACATCAAAGGTGTGCGCGTGATGGCCCCACTGATCCCAGTAAGGGGGGGATGTATGATAGACTGGAAACATAGTGAGAAGGGGTAGAGGGAGAAAAAAAGAACAAGAGGAAACTAGATATTTCTGAGATCTTGTGATTATTATCTCACTTGAACCCAAAAAAATGTTGCGGACTTATAAGGTTTAAATTAAAAGCACTTCATGAGTCTGTTGGATTCTGCATCAATCCTGTCAATAACCCGATCAATAGGGGACATTAGATGCTCTTAGAAGCTCTGTGACACGCATCTCAAAGTCCAGCTCGAAATTGTTTGTATCCCAATAATGAACGCACCCATTTGGATCTATCATCTTTATCAAAACCACTCATGATGAAAGGGCAGCTAATGCACGAGCTTCTGCGTTTTATAAACATATTCATTAAGGACTGATAGGTGGATTTTCAAATCCAGTTCCAGCAAGTGGACAGGCAAGTCTTTGTCCCAGTGAGGCTAACTAATGATGAAAAGCTCATTTAAACAAGACTTGCATGAATATCTGCACAGGAGAAAACGCAGGCAAGGTAAAATTAGCCAGTAGTAAATGAATATTGTGGAAATACATCTGGCATTAATTGTCATCCAAAGGTCACGGTTCATTAAATTACCATTAAAGAGTTTGACAAAATGTATTTGGTGCTCACTGAGGTATGCTGGCTTTGTGAAGTAAAATGTATAAATAACTGTAATAACTACAGCGGTGTTTCGAAGACCTATTAATATCAGATGGAGAGCCGCAGCCTATTCTGCGGGGACGTTATCAAGGGATTCACGCTATTAACAGATGTATTTTTCCTCCTCCTTGAACACGTAGAAATAATACAAATTATAATAAATTGTCTTGTAATGAATAGTCAGGCCAAAAATGTGGACAGCGCGATTTGATGGAGATGAACTGATTTCACTCCTATTAGTTATTCAGTTTGTATGCCGAATACATCTTGACGCAAAGTTCTTTTGTGATTTCAAGTTTGTCCCATATTTCTATTGAGCTATCAGGGACAAGCATGCAAGACTGCCTCAAGCGAACATCTGCTCACACATGTACACATATGTATAAGGATACCAAGGCTGACATACATGCCCACGTTGAACCGTTTGCAAACACTTGGGTGGAAAATAAAAATAGAATAATATATATTTTTTAAGGACAAAAGGAAAAAAATGCAAATAAGGGTGTACAGTAGGCCCGTGTTTGATAAGGAGGAAAGGAGGGAGGAGGACAGAAAGAGAGTATGTGTGTGTTTTGTGTATGCATCTGTGTGTTAGAGAGAAGCAGAGCAACATGAGACTGAGAGACTTGGGTGGACAGACACTGATTCCCCCAGGTGCATGTTGGGTAAGTCTTCAATAATCTGGAGTGACAAGGAACAGAAGGAGCCGATTTCTCCTCATGTCATATCCTCTTTCTCTTCTCGCTTCCTGCTTCTTGTCAACAGGACTTTAAACTGGTGTTTGTTAAATTGGATGTCAGGTTCAACAGAGGACTTTGTTACATTGAATGCTCGTCTGTTTGTGTGCATGCGACACCCTGCGCGCGCATAAATATGTTCGGTGCTGTCATTTAAATGTGGTAACATGTTGTCTCTTGGTGTTAAGGGTTCGGGTCACAGAAATAATATAAAACGGGTGAAATACCTTCACTTCAGGAATCCTGCAACTCACCTTTGATATGTAATTTCACACATGCAGCTCAAACAGATAAGTATCCATTACGCTGATTCACAACCGCAGCAAAAATCCCCACTGTACTGGATGGCAAAGCCCTGGAGCCCTTACTGTTCAGCCATGTCACTGTAGCAGGTCTATCCCGCCTTTCCAGGAAGCCTCCTATGAGTTGGAAGCCCCTGGACATCTCTGCTAATCACTCATCCCTAAACAAGCGCTTTCTAAATGACCTTAGAGAGCAACGAATAAGACACACACGAGCCACACAGCCAAACAAGGCCCCAGGCCTCTAACCAATTTAAATCCCAATTAGATTTTTCAGTCTCTCAAGAGGTGAGTGTGTGTCCATATTTACTCCTGAATGCTTTAGCGTATGTTCACATGCATGAGCGTGGATTGTAAGAGAACCAGCTCTTCTATAAACAACAAAGGTCATTCCACGTCTGAGTCGTTGCATGTTATTTTTCCGATTAGTGTGTGTGATTTTGTTTTGACTGTTATTGTTACAATTGTAGAAACAGCTGACCTTTGACTGTAAAAGATAGAAGATCACATTATTGTCATTGTCAGGCAATTTCAGAACTGATTGTGAAATTATACAGCATACATCAATAAATCAAGTATATAATTCCAGAAAAAAAAACACTTAACGTCCAATTATTAGACAAGCAGAATATAGAGGAGTCTTTATAGTCTCTCCTTTCCCCATTGAAACAGAAAATATTAGCATGCGCAACATAACTGGATGATGACAATATTTGTGTTAAAACAGTTTGTAAGATGGACTCTACTCTAGGTAACATACGTTTTTTTGCTGTCTGCTCTGTTTCCACATTAGCTGAGTTGCACACGTCAAAAAGAATATTTCAAATGTACTCGATGCCCTGGAATGGAGATTTCTTAATTTGATGTATGCGTTATGTCATGTGTGACTGAAAGCAAATTCTCACATTGTAGACAACAGCATTTGAAAATGTTTAATATGCTTTCATGTTGTTTATGGTAACAGCTGTTTGAGACATCCACTGGCCTATTAATGCCTTTTGGCACATAAACAAAAGCACACACATATATACAGTCACAAACGCACACCAGATGGCCACTCCCCCCTCACCCTTTACATTAGGGTCCCTGTGGCAACAGGTCAAAACAGGTCCCACCTGAACAGGGCATTTCTGGTTCACAGGTGAGCCCTCTCTCTTTCACTGCCTCGTCTTTTCTTTATAGTCCTGCCTCGCATCTCAGTCTCTCTGACAGCAAATGAGAGCAGGTCAGCATGTGCTGGGTTACTTCTGCAGGACAGATGGGATTCAGTGGAGATGGGATTCGGTGGATGGCCCATCTGATGTAACCATAATGTAGCCAGAATTGCTTTTTCTATTCTTTTGATAGTCACAGACGAGAGGCGAACACATGCTGGTGCACACAAATGCACACAGGCACATAAAGGCTTTGCATTCGTTTTGGTGATCCAGGATTTATACTGTAAAATGGAATCTGCTCTTATAGTTAGTACTTTGTCATCAACTGTAACTAAGTGAGCTTGGCGTTAACAGTCCTTATACCTCGTTCCTCTCCCCCCCACACACACCTCTAGGTGGCAGTATTGCCATATTCACTTCACCGTGTAAACCTCTCTATGCTCAAGCTTTCAACATCCACAGCTATCTGAACACACTGTATACTTGGACAACTGCTGCACTTCCTTGATATGTACATAAAGTAATCTCCCTGTGTGTTTTTCCTCCTGCTTAAAATGCAGAATTTGCTTAAGCTATTGAAAAAGGGAATACATTAAACCCATGACTTAACATGTATATATAAAACACATTAAAGGGATCTTTTTTCCTCCCTGGGTTCCTCCTGCATCCACCTATCTAGTCTAAAATCATTTTTTTAAATGCCAAAAACCTTTTCAGTTGGTTCAAGAGGGTTCCTCAGTCATTGTACAAACCACAACAACACAAAGCTGATCACAGAAATGAAGACAATAAAGGGAGAATCTTTACAACCAGGAATTAATCTCATTGACGTATTTTGTTCAGGGTCTAGTTTGTGTGCACGGATGTTATATGGAGGTGTGTTGCTCTGGGTGGGTGGGATCTATGCGTGCGGAGCAGCATTCATTCCAACCCTGAGAATAAGCTGGAAAGAGAAGCCATAATAGCCTCATGATTTGTACAAGTGAGCAACACACAATTAGATTCATTATTTTATCGTAGGGATGAGGGAAATGCAATGCAGGCATTCCCCTGCTGTGACTTGGCACCCTTTGGAGACAGTGAATCATGTACACGTGTACACATTTCCCAGCACAAGACAACAGAAACACTTCAAACAGTCTCATACATTCTTTAGTCAGCCAAGAACACAGTTTTCATTTATCAGTAACTAGCAAATGGTATTTAGGTATCTGGCCAACTCACCACTTCACACAGGTACAAGTTTCTCAACTGCAGACTCGTTTTCCATGCTGGCTTGAGGACACAGTGATTTCCTGCTTGAGTTGATACAAGTCCTTAAGATACTTGTTTTAATTCCCAAAAAAGGTGAATCTTCACGTTTAGAGGCCTTAGTACCACATAGCTGGCAGTAGAATAGACAAACAAGATGAGCTCAAACGAATAGTCACCTTTAATACTGTAGTTTGGGTATTTATACACACAAGGTACAAGACATCTCCTTGTGCCTATGCTTTTCCCTCCTTTCTTGGCTGCAGGACCATGGCTGCACCTGAACTCCCGAGCAGAGTGCTGGTCTGACGCTGCACTATGTCACAGTGCGCACTGATTGTCTTATCTGCCCATTTATCACAGTTGAATTGGAACCAGCCTTGCCTGAAACCTGCTTTCAGACTTTGCTCGGGTGACTTGGGATGCATGATGCTGCAATTGTTGAGCTTTTAGAAACGGGAGATCCATTGCAAATGAATTCAGGGTTATTTTAACTTACGCAAATACTCAGTGTGATTCGTGACTGTGCCTCACTTCATTTCACTGCCTATTGAAATACAGTGCTGCTGCACATATTAGCATGTATATACAATGTCATCTATCTATCTATCTATAAAGACAGAGAAAGAGCTTATATATCTCATATATAAGCTATATAAATACTGTCTCAGAAAGCTAATACAACATTGGTTCTTAATGCTCTTCTTATCTGCTTCTCCTACTCTAAACACTTTAAATGGATTATTATTTGATCTTAAGAAAAATGCATCCGTGTGCTAGACCAGGCAGGCTCCACGAGGCTGTCCAAACAAGCTGTTTGCACACAAACCAGCACTGATGTCTTCTGTCAGCCCTCATTTTGGTAAACACTGATGTCTATGTGAGGAAACGGAGTGACAGGTGCATGATTGAGGTACTTAAAAGCAGACACTCTTAGTGACTGTCCTCCTCTCTCTCCATCTCCAGGGTTGCTGCGTTTTATATCCTGACATTATACTGTATGCATCAGCTCTCTTTCATCTCTGGACCATTTTTATTTATTTAGTTTTTGGCTCTTGTTTAATTGATGTGATGCCTCTTTTCCAAGCATGAGTGTTAATTGTAAAATGGCTTCAACTGATCACAATAATCATCAAGTTATTATTCACAGATGCAGCGTTTCCAGGGTCTTCATTAAAAAAGAACATCACTTGCGTGGATGCAAGACACACTTGTTTGATTCTGTCAGGTAGGAGCAGACTATGTATGGACTTTGCCACCTTTTCAAAGCTTCACAAACAGGTCTGCTTAAATGAGATCTGTAAAAGATAAACATTAAATATGCATCCAGATCTTCTGCTTGGGCGAGTGGACTGAATTTGTATGAATGGCTAATGTGTTGCTGTGACGGCGAGCAACTAGATTGATCACTCATTACGATATCTGCTCCATTGGCCATTAACACCCGCAAGGAGCCTAAACATGGGCCCCATCACACTAAGGTTAAATTGAGAGTGAGGAAGTGATGTGTGATTGTGTGTGTG
>NW_005187567.1:299308-331355 GCF_000239375.1 Pundamilia nyererei
TGTGTGTGTGTGTGGCTGGCTAAGAATAAAGGTTTTTGTGTGAGCCAAATATGGTCAGCTATCAGCTGGCAGCTGGAATGACAGCACAGGTGAGTGAGTTCAGGTGTACTGACATAAATAAGGTACACAATACACCTGCAGTTTCTCACCATGGATACTGTCGTCTGTACTTATTACAGTCGCGACTGATAAAAGCATTACTATTTACCCAGATGGCTCTTAAATGGAGGAGAATGATAAGATAATGTTGGACATGGACTTAAAAATGTAGCCATCTACCCTCTCACGGCCTGTCCGCGTCTGATCCAAAAGTAAGAAAGAACAATACATGTATATTTAAGTGCGAGTCAAGAGGCTCTCCACGCCCACAGCTGCAGGGATGTTGTCAAAAGAACAAAATTTAATAAAACCTGTCCATGACACTTGCACACACACTTTCTTTCTTTCTGCGTCTCCTGGTGCTTTCTCTTTCTCTCTATCACACACACCTGCCTAAGTGAAGGATTTACTTGCATTACACACAGTACATTGAACATGCCAATCACCTAGCATTGCAGCTGTCTGTTTGTTGTCTGTGAGCTGTCTGCATTCCTTTAGAAATTAACTGTGCACCTAAAATACTCTCAGACATGCAGCTTTAAATGCTAAAGTGGGGACAAATGTCACGACAAGCTGTTCCATCAGTTACATGTCAGACTCACTGAGATGGTATTTAATTAACATGAGGGAATGACTAATGCTCAGAATTTTCAAAAAGATGTTAAATTTATACCTCAGTGATTCATCACAGAGTGCGCAAATGAATTAGAGCAGCTCAGCTGCTAGCTATTGTCATGCAACCTCACTGTAGTTTAAACTTAAGATTTATATCAAGATGTTAAATTTTAAAAAACAAAATAAGAAAGAAATCGTGGTGACTACAGCGGTTTCTGAACAACTGCTATTAATCCACAGATGGAGAATCTTTAAACATTAACATCAGTCCAGAAACTCACATTTGCCATATTTGAATAGCCCGATGCATTCAAAGCATACATATTTAAGTGGAAGGCAACAATTTAGATAGGTCTCCCTTTTACAGCAAGAATATCGATATCATATTTGGGAAAAACAAATGTTTCCCAAATTTGCTATTCTGAAGCCCAAGTACTGAAAGACTATTTTTTCTCTCCTTCTCTCTCTGTGTGCAGGTGTGTGTGTGTGTGTGTGTGTGTGTGTGTGTGTGTGTGTGTGTGTGTGTGTGTGTGTGTTCAAAGATGTTGAAGATGCTGGTGTTGACATAAAGTCTGTTTACTCCACTGTGCTTCCTCTGTAAAGATTCTGTCCACAGAGACCTCATATGGGGTGAGGGGACCCCTATTCATCTCCTCCCAAATGGGATAGCATCCTCCAAGGGAGAGGGGTGACACAGTCGCTGCCAAGGCGATGGGGAAGTCCTTCTGCTGATAATAGCAGTCGGCAGGGGGAACAACCTCTGCAGGCACCAGGCCAGACAACTGTCAATCAAAGTAACTCTCCTCTTTTTTTCAGTGGCAACAGCCCCTCCTCTCTACGTGCCTCTGTTTCGACCATCTTGGTCTCTCTCCTTCGCAGTAGGCCCACTGAAGGAAATTCTGGACTAAATCTCCAGCCTGGATATCATCACAGTGAACATAATGGGCATGATGTTCTGACAAGGAGTGTTTGGGGAAACCAAAGGAAAAACCCCAATTACAGATGTGTAATTGTAAATAATCAGGCTTTTAAAGGGGTCAGCTAATTATGTATGAGAAAGTTACGCAAAAACTGAAAACAAACACTGGAATGTACTCTGCAAAGATATTTTTTAATCTCGTCCCTCAGTGCCGTAGATAACAAATAACAATCAACCATTGTGAATCTCTTTTTACCTAATTAGTAATTACCACGACGATAATTACATGACTGTGCTTGTTTGGCATGAAACAAATTGTTGTGAGAATAAAGTGCATTCCCCCTCTCAATTTAATTTGTATCTCTGAGTCTGTATCATCCAGATATTAATGCTTAAAAAATAAAACGAAGAAATGTGTGCGCATTATTCAAGCAGAAAGAAAACGAGTCAGCCCCCCCGCCAAAAACAACAACGCAGTCACATTGCCTTGCAGAAAGGGAAAAAGTCTTGTGTTTCATACAAGACTTAATCATAAAAATGTTTTAAGAATTAAATTATTCACTTGGAGGAAAATAGCAAATAGGAAAAAAAAGAAAAGAGAAGAAAAAAATCAACTGTATGATGACTAAACAGTTTTTGAAAACGCCTACCTGCAGACTGCAGGAGATTGTGGAAAACATATACATTACTATTTCCCTTTTCCCAGATTAACTACAATGTATTTCCTTCCTTGGGGAAGTTAGAGTTGTAGGTTTCAGAATATGTGTACATCACAGAGTCTAGTTACAGGTTTTAATCCACTGCATGTGCAATAAGTGCACCAGAGCATTAAATGCCTATTGGTAGCTTCAACTCTTTATCTTATCTCCTAGTGCTACAGGATTTGTTTTCTCTCATCAGACAGCCCTTTTATGGTATCCTGAATGTGCATGTACACTATGGTTCCAGCTACAGCTTTACCTGTTATCATCTTGTCTTTGCCATTTTATGCTGCCTTAGTGCAAAAGATGTTGTTGTTGTCTTTTTTTTTTTTTTTTTTGTGTACATTTAAAAAAGCGTAATCTAAGTGGTGATTAAACAACAATTTGAGTGAAAATGCATTTGGGTTTTAGTAACAAACCACTCAATTTGCAGTGGTGATTTGAATTAATTTCCAAAGACATCTTAAATCCAAAGATATCAAGTGAAGTGATACAGTATTTTCTTCTTTATTTAATTTCTTTTGATTTAGGCCAAAGTACAGAAGCTAAATAATTGCAGGGCCAGTAGCCCAATATAATTAGGCTCATTTGTGGAAATGTATCATTTCACAAATGTCCACTTCCCTCAGAGAACTCACTTCATACTGTGCAGCATGTTTCATCCAGCATTGCTTGAAGCCTTCAATTGGACATATGCTTCTTAAACAGTTTGTTTTTCCCTACTGTATGGTTTAATTCTCTAAATGTCCTGGCAATTAGGGTGTGACTTTTGATATAGAAGCCGAAACTAGCTGTGTTCTTTGCAGAATAAAACAAATTTATTCTCACTAAATGAAGACAGCTTGCTACAAATACCTTTAACTGCCTACTCTATAAAATCTTTAATAGAAACTTACTGACTCATGTCACATTCATTGGGCTTGTTGATAAAATCACAACTGTCACCATGGCCCTGTAAAAGTGGGAGAGGTAACGCCATGCTGTTGCTGCAAGCTGTCTAGTAATGAGACGTCACTCCATCAGGGGTGGTGTGTTATGACAACTACTAGAGGCATTTTAGTGGGTTTTTTTGTATGTGTGTGGTTGTGTACAACACATGTGTGCATATATTTGGACACTCATGACCCAAAGCCAACACTGAATAATGCAAATTTCTAGGATTTTTTTTTAAGGCCTGTAGTACATTTGCAGTGATGCGCATGAAAATTTTATTGCAAAGAAAGGGAATAGTTAGCACATTACCCTACATTTATTGACAAATGAAACAATCATCGGGAAGAAAAGTGTCACACAAAGAGAAAAAACTCTCACCAGACTCGCGTGAGTTGCCGTAACCCTGCTATGCATTAACCAGTCCCACTGATGTGACTAATCTGCTTCTTTTAAAGGCGAACGTTTTACATTTACAAGTCAGCGTGTGCGTGTGTGCGCATCTTAACCAGCTGTACATACATAAGGTATTTGCGTGTCTAACAACGGTATGGTATAAAAAGAAACCCCCAGGTCTCATAAAATATATAACACAACCCATCTTGCAGATTTTCCAATTGGAAACATTGGTGCACACAAACTCCACGTGCTCTCACACGCTGCTGCACCATCATGTATTTAAGAACAAGTTTTATAAATTCGACCGTTTGAGTCTGTTGTTCCATTTTATGTCACATTCCTTAGTTGTGCGATATGAGATGGTTCATTTGATTTAAGTGTTACCTAAAAGACTCATTATTTATTGAAATATACACCCTGTTTTCTGTACAAGGTATCCCTTGGTTAAATGCATTTTAAAAATGTGTAATACCCCTGTAGGGATCAGGATTAATGCATCAGATCAAGACGTGAGTTTTATTCCTCACTTTTGTAAATATGCCTATTACAGATAGCATTAGTACTGACCTTGACTTCCTCCCTAAGTCAATGATTGTGACTGTTTAATGTTTCTGCAAGAATTATTATCACAATAGTAATTTAAATCTTATCTTATACAATAGAAAATAATCTCAATAATGGGAAAGTACATTAAATCACACAAAATCAGTTAACCTGTGTTCAAAGGAAAGGAAAGAGAGGATGCAGCATGTAATTCAGCACTCAAATGATATTGGCTAGCCTGTCCTCTCTCATCCTTTCTAGAAACATGTCTTATTCGCCACAGCTCATCGAAACAGCATTTTTACATTCAGCTTTTAGCCTTCAATAGCTTGTGCCCCTTCACATCACCCTCTTTTCAGCTTAGAGGCTCCAGAGATCTGTGGTCCGTTAGCTCTCTCACAGCGTTTCAGCTGACATCACCAAGAACTCATTTTACCAGTCTAGCAAAGTGCCTGGCATCGACAGAACGAACACAGCATTTTCTCATACACAATGGATTCCCCAAACTCACAGAACTGCCGTAATGACCAAGTCTCTCAACCCATGGTGATGGTTGATGTTTGGCTTGCACTGTTGCTGATATTGCCCCCTCCCCCTGCTCTCTCCTTTCAAGTCCACCCATTTGACAAAGTGAAAACAGCAACAAAAACACAAACAAAAACCTCCCCCAAGCTCAGGCACGCACAGCCAAACCTGACATTCTAATTAGTTTTAAAAGTAATTGCTCGAAATGATTAGTTGAGTTGGGCCACTTTCCCTTGTTACCTCTGAATTGGAAATATAATTGTTGCGGACAGTAATTGGCCAGCAATAGACTGTTGGTTATTGTAGTCTGTTGTGGACGGCTGCATCATTACCAAGGCTTGGATGCAGTTCAGCTTTTGAACTACAGTGACCAAAGAGGAACACAAACACACACGCACGCAATGCTCTGCTTCCCCATGCCAGCTCTCCATCACCACTCGGGCCCATGCCCCGCTCTAAGAATCTAAGTTCCTCTTTCTTTGTCCCCTCCCTTTGTTGCTCCTACCCTCATGTACCTTGGGGGCAAATGGACTACTTGTTGAGAGAAAGAAAGGCTGCAAGCTCCGAAGAGGAGAATCGCCAGCTCGTAGATGGAAAAGGGGTGAAGCAGCAGAGAGCCATCGCAGAGAAACGAGACAGGACTCGTGAGTTTGCTTCTTACTTTGAAGAATTATCAACACAGAAAGTTGCAAAGCTGCTCTGGTGAATGACATCCGAGCTTTTTATGTGACACCAACGTGACTACACGTGTCCCATCTGTGTGTGTGTTTGTGTGTTTCTTTGTGTATGCTCTCACTGTTATTGCCAGGATCAGCTTCTGTCTGTTTATGTTTGTTGTACAGAGTTTCCTTTGCTAAATTGTGTGGAAGCCAAACAGCTCCCATCAGTAAACCAGGCAGAAAGGGCTGCGTATCCTGCTACGGGATCCAGGACATGCCAGGGGGACCACATACACAGGCACATACGCATACGCACAATGGGAGTACCTTATTCTCCCTGACTCACAAGCACACATCAACTCACTAATTAACTGACAGTTAGCGAGAAAGACAGACACACACTGTATATATGTGAATGTGGGTGTGTGTGTTTGAGTGCAAAAGGTATATACTGCATCAGATTTCTGTGCGTGTGTTACGATTATGTTAGGATATCACTGAGAAATCAAGATTATTTGGGTTGATAGACTTTCAGCAAAAACTGAGCAAATGTGCATCTTCCAATTATGCATTACTTCTCTCTCTTACACTCAAAGCGATATAGGTCATGGCTGTCAGACTAAGGATTCTGTCATCAGCCCTCACCCTTCCTCCTTTCTCCATCACTCCTAGCCTGAGGGTTGAGCTCCCATACCTCATCCATTTGGACCCTCAGTAAGTGTACTGTATGTACAGTAGAGACCTCACACCCAATGCACATCTCACCCACCCGTTCCATTAGAGGAAAGAAGCACTCACTCTGTTCACTGCCTTTAGGAGGGGGAGTGGGAACTACGACCAAAGATAGGCTAATGCCCCATACCCTGTTTCAACACAAGCTATACAAGCATAACTTTTAGTATTTACAAGTTCTTATTTCTTTTTTGGAACCAAGCTAAAGTTGCATTTTGCCTTCTAAATAGTCTTTGTTGTTAGTTCTTTTTTAAACTCTTTGATTAGTGGACTGTGAGTATTGACAACCTGCTGTGTGTGATCATCACAACAAACTGACAGTAGGGAGCTCGATAGCCATCCGACCCAGCCTCCAATACCATCTGTCTACTATGGATCTCTGGAGGTTGACGTCTGTTGGCTTGGGAGATGTACACACCACAAGCCTCAAGGGCTGGCAGAACAGAGTTGAAGGAAGTGTGTATGCCCCAATTGAAGCTGTTCAGTCATCTTCACACACAGAATACGGACTGGTGGAGTATACCCACTCTTTTTCATGATCTCTTTCACTGTCTTTCTCCCTCCATCCCCCTCTCTCTCACAGAAAAGCAAAAGTGATCAAACGCTACTGTGATGTCTTAATTAAGAAGTACTAACAGGCTTGATTAAAAGAAGAGAATGAAAGGATTCATCAATGAAAGGAGTAATTCCCTTATCAGCTAACTGCAACACAAGTGGACGGGAGAGGAGGGAGCGTAAAGGGAAAGTGAAGAAAGAAAACAGGATGCATCAATAGAATGGGAAATATGCAAACAGAGAAGGAACTGAGGCATGACTGAATTCATACAGCAGCGTGACTGATATCACTTCAACTCCTCAACTTCAATAAAGCATCGACAAGCAAAAGTTCAGCGCAATTAAGACTGGACAGGTTTTCATAAGTGGCCTTCTGCTAGGGAGATATAGCTTGAGAATGAGCATATTTTCGTTTGCATGCAGCACTAACAGAGACATTTGGCTGTCAGGGTAATGCCGCTGCATCTGACCCAAGTTTATTTTTGGGTCACAATCTCCACCATGGGTATGAAAACAAACAAACCAGGCCATTACCAGTGATGGGTGGTTCTCTTACTCTCTTTACCCACACCTCCCGCTCTCCTCTTTCACGTGTCTTTGCACTTTTAAAGGATTCAATTAACCTGAAATGAACTAAGGAATCAAGCAAAAAGATACCGCCTGTCTTCCCTTCACTGCCCTATATTCAGCTTTTCTCCACTCCAGTTCCCTTTTGTCCCATCTGCTCCTTCCAGCTATTTCTCATCTTCCTTTTTCTTAACGTGCAACAGTTTGAGGAAATACAGCAAGAGCAAGGGAGAACCCTGTGCTCAGTTAAAGAAAAAGAGAAATAAAGAAAAGCTTACAATGAAACTAAGAAATGTGTCGTTTCCCAGTCAGATCTTTTCATGAAATCTCCACTGGCTAGAAGAAAAAGGCAAATTTAAGAACTTCGGATTTTAGTAAATACATGAAAGAAAGATAAATACTACATGTTTGTAAAAGACACTTTATCAAGGTAATTTGCTGCTCTGAGAGCAATAGGAAGGCTGGATCATCAGTAATTTGAACACTAAACCAGCTCATAGCCACAAAAGCACAGGCCAGACACAGGAAATACCCTCAGTACCCCCAAAGAAAAAGTTGAAGGTGTTTTTCTGAAATGTTTAATCATCTATGAGATTTTTAACATAAAATAGCAGCAAACAGCCATTTGTTATGGTAAGATGGTATTCTTTGACAGTAAAGTCACACCCTCTGCCATAATCAAAAAGCTTGTTACAGCTGCGTGTGCACATTACAGCATCTAAGTCCCTTCACACAAGTGACCTCACATAATGCAGTGTAAAAGGGAGATGACATAGCAGACTACCCCCCAAAATAAACAAGAATTGTAAAAAAGAGAGAGATGTGATTATCCCACTTTAAAACACAAAGCATTGGAATTAATGAAATGATTGTTATCATTATTTTCACCAAAGGATAAATCAGATGAGTGGTTATTGGAGGCAATGTGTCTACTTAAAGGAACTTGCTAATTGGCTTAACTTGGTGACTACATTTATATTTTATATACAGGCTTTAAAACACAAAGCATGTGATTTATGCATGAAGTATTTTAGTTATGTTATGTATATCTACTCTCTTTAATTTCAGTTCAGTGTCTGCTGCTGTTTCTTGCTGATAATTGTTAGTTTTAGCTCTGCATCATTCAATTTGATTTAGATGTAGTATATACTACCAATGCAATGAGTTTCCACTAAAAACTATTTTTAAAAATGCAAAAAAAGAGGGAACTTCTTTGACACCTCAGAGGTTGTTTACAGGTCTTGCGACGTACCTCTTCAATGTGTGGATTCCAACTGATCTGTGATGTGCCATTTGTTTGAAAATCAACTTTATATGTCTCCGTGTCCTCTTACAGAGGCAGCAGACACACCTCTGCCCCACTGACAACCCACAGCCTGACTTTGCAGTGCTGCATACCTCAGCACAGCTGTCTGTTGTCCGTTTCTTCCGATCTCTATCTCTTCCTGCCTCACTCCCCACTTTGTGCCCACTCAGCATGATAATGATATACACCTCTGCCCAGTCATCTCTTTGTAACTCTGGTACAACTCAAAGTATGACAGCAAAGGCAACATACTGTACATTGCGTATCTGTTTACCCTACCTCAAGGAAAATGCAGCTTAATGCAGTGTTTTTTACATTAATGGCAAAACATTTACTTCAGAGTGCCTCTATACTTGGGGAAATGTGTGACAGACGTACTTAATCCAGTAGACCTGAGGTGGAGTAAATCCGCTATCTTCATCTTTAACCTTGTTAACATTACTTAAATCATAAACAGCTTTTCATCCACGGGGCTTTAGCTACACCAGTGAACAGCCATAGCTCCCTCTATGGGGCAGTATCTTTAAAGGGACACACTAAGATTACTTGTGTCAGCATTCTAGCTTAGCGGTGGCATTGTGTTGACACACAACAGATGAATATAAAATCTTACAAAAAACAAAAATGTGCTTGAAGCAAAGCCCTGCAAAAGTATTTTTTATACACACAAATATAGTACACACACACGCACACGCACACACAATCTTGAGTGTCCCTCCCAGCAGGCACAATCACACTCAGGCAGATAATTCAGTGTCACAGAGAGCCTTGTCTCTGACCCTCTGGCCCCCTCTAGACAGAGGAAGCAGCTGGACAGGGACCCACGGCTGCCTAGAACTCACTTCCCTTGGGGAGCTTAAAGAAGAAGAGTCCCTCTCTGCCTCAGAGAATGACCAGCTGAGCATCAGTATGCCACTGTACGGCTATGTCCCTGTGTCCAGAAAGGCCTAAGCAGGATGAGAAAGTCTTCAAAATCTGCAGCAGCACAATGCTTTGAGTTAACACCCTGATGAAAAATATATCACAACTAGCTTGGTTTTGCAATTAGATCCATTCTATTCTGTGAATATTCTCTGCCCACAGCTCATAGGATTGGATTTTTTCTTTGTGATTGTGTTTGAATATTTACCTGCTGTTCAGAGGTGCAAACCACATTACTTACAAAAAATTTATTTTACAAAACAAGGACATATAGCTAATGATGTACCCATTTTGCACCCATGATTAGCAATGACTACACCCATTTTTAGGTCTAAGACACATCCATGCAATTCTGTAAAACCTAGAACCTATACAGTATATGACAAAGGAATGACGTTTTTCCAAGTAGAAATCTGCAGTAGCAGTGATAACCAGTACATGTAAACATACTGAGTGTGAGACTCGATATTTTTAAATGCACGCATGAACACATGCGCACACACACAGAGCCCCTTACTAAGTGCGTATTAATATTGTATGGTTAAATGGGAAGTGCTAAGATTTTTTCAATTGCCTTGGCAGCCTGATGAAATATTAAACATTCAGAGAGTTTTTGTTGTAGCGTAATACCAAGGAAGGGTAAACATGAAATAAATAACGGATTTTAAAGGAAATGTGACACATAATGCTGAAATACTTCCTTTTAGTTCAGACAGATATCACTTTTTCAAGATTTACAAATAGCCAACAAAAAAAATTAAATGTACAGTTTTGGTGCATTTCAGCATCACTTAAATAAAGCAACTGAACTCACTCAATCGTAACTTCTGATTCCTGAATAGTGTTTGCACCGTTTGGTATGATTAGGCTTTTAATACATTGACATAGCTGCTATTACTAAATTGGCTTTAAATCTTATGCATATTTGCCCCTGCCAGCTCTGCCATTAGCAGTTCCACAGAGATGCAGCGTCTCTCGCTACTGCATCTTAATCAAATCTTGAATCTTGATCTTAATCAAATGGGCACGATTAACTTTTTAAAAGAATTAACACTTTTATTCAAAAATGAAAAAGTCAAGAACAAGTACAAATATAAACAAAGCAGACAAGTCAATCTGAGTCCGAGTCGCTCTGAGTTTTAATGATCCGTTCTGTTGGACTTTCACTCAGGGTCCCAAAACTATGTGGTGGCCAGAGCTGTACGGGACAAAGGGCGACAAAGAAAGAATGGATTAAAAGAAAGAGAAGACTGGCATAAGTACAGAATAAAGGTGCTTCTAACCACATTGCACACTTTATCACACGGTGTGACACATTTGCTAATATGAATTTTAATGACACCATTGACATCATAGCAAATCCTGTGATTTCATCAGCTGTCATAGTAGGGCCTCCAGTGGAGTGCTGCTGTCCAATCAGATGGACAGAAGGTTGGCTGACCCGTTTACAGGGTCGTGGTTGATATGACATCCAGTGACACGACAACATAGCAGAATGGAAAGCTAAACAATATGTTGGCTAGGCTTTGGTCAATCAGATGCAGTTGCTTTGAACTTTTAACTGACTCATGGCATTAAATTGTGCTTAAAACAGACATTGTTTGATAATAACAATAATTAAAAAAAATAATAAAAGACTAGAAACACACACACACACACACACACACACACACACACACACACACACACACACACACACACAGGTTGGCCATGAGCTCAGTCACTAAAACTCTTATAGGAAGAAACTCCACAAATACCCCACACATTTGTTATACTTTTTTAAATATACATATACAGTATGACAATGTAGAGTAGACCTCCCCCATTACCTTTAAACAAACACGCCCTCGGATGAGGGCATAGGGAATTGGGCCATAGTTCCTTGAGTCAGTAGAATTCCTAAGGTTATCCCCTTCTAGCCACACATGGCCTTTTGGAACCTGGAAACATTGGCACAAAAGGCAAAAAAAAAAAGTTCATAATGTAAACAACTCCAGTCCACAAAAACAGAATGAGATAGAAGTCTTAGAGTCTTAAATTGCACCATTACTCAACTTTAAGAGACAAGTGATTTGATCTCATTTAGCGAGAACCCCTCCCCATATTCCAGACAACCCTCCCTCCTTAGCCTATCTTAACGTTAACCTGCTTGTCCCTCTTTAACCTTGCACCGTCTTAGGAGAGGGGTCATGGGTAACGGGCAGGGTCGGCGAGAAGGGATTTAGAAGAACTTCAAACAGGGTCATTAGGCTGTTGGCTGAGATCTGAGCCCCTTTTACCCAAGGAGGGCAAAGCCAGAGAGAGGCCTGAGATAGCTGGGCAGCAAAAAGAAAGGGAGCAAGAGAGGAAGAGAGAGAATGAGGGAGAGCTAAGCTGCGGCTAGCAGCAGTGTCCAAGGGTCTCCACCGCAGTCCGACCTGCCAGTGGGGCGGTCATCCGAGCGCTCTCTAATTCACAGTGACACCAATTATGATTAATCTCATCACTTTAGGAGAGTGGGCTTGTCAAGTCCCTAATTAAGTGCGCTGTCCTCCCTATATGTGCAGACAGGATCAACAACACATTATATTGTCATAATGGGCATCACAATCCGCGAGTCTATTTTTGTGTTGCCTAACTTTTTAACGGCAAAAGTCCTCTGGAGGAAGAGAATAACGTGAATAAAGACAGAATATTATCCGCACTGAGGTGACGTCACATCTTTCCCTCTGTATTCCTTATCAGCCGGCTCTCTGATTAGAGTCTTGAGTACTACTGTGGGATGCTGCATTTCATTTCATATTTGATAATTGAGACAGATGATGTGACATAATCACAAGCCAGTGACACGTTGACCTAACACGAGGTAAACAACTCACTGAATAACGACGACACAAATGAATATCATTAAAGGAGTCATCTGAGAACCATATGTCAGCATGCTGGATTCTCACCATTACACCTCATTAACATGGTAACATATGCTGGCTCCCAAGCACAGGAAAAAGAAACACAACCGTTTGTCATCTGCCAAATCAGAACCCCCCGTTTCTCCACATTCTCATCTTTTTTTAAAATATTATCTCTACTGTGCTTATCTTAAAGGTTACTTAGTCAGTACCTCTTAAGAATTTGTGCGTAGTGTAAAAATCATTGAAAAGCAAAAACTCCTGATGGCAAAATTTCTATTTAAAGGCCTAATCAAAAACACTGATTCAGATCAGCAACGTCTGACTGACAACAGCACTTTGTTTCAGCGTTTATGAATCAAACCAAAACCTGAGTAAAGTCTGACTTTAAAGATCCACTAGGCAGCATTTCACCAAGTGAAAAAGTGAAGAGGTCTGAAACTTGAACCTGCTGCACTGCGACCAGCATGAGGATGAACGCTTATTCATATCACTTTGTAGGTGTGTGAATAATCCAAAGGAAAAAATAAAATAAAATAAAAAAAATTAGCAGGTCAAGAGAAAATCTCTTAATTACAATGAAATGGATGCAAGATAGTCACAAACCAAACAATGCACATTTCAAAGAGTGTTTTTCAAAGAAAACTGCAGTTTCAGGCACAGGTAAAGAGAAGACTATGAGGAACGCTCGATTTCTTTTTGGGTACACATCAAGGTTGTAATTAAGATGTTTCTCTGTCCACAGGGTGTTGACATAAACCAGTAATTTGTCATTTTACCACATAATAGCACCAACATGTTTGATTTTGACAGAGGAGCCGTTATCAACAAATGTCATTTCTAACCACATGTATTTCCAAAAATCCTGTTAGGCTCAAAACCAGAGCTGTTGCAGTTAGAGGCGGAGTCACTTTGATCAGCTCCGCCTGCGACTCTGGTGTGATGGATGGCAATGACTGCACCCATCCTGTGGTTGCAGGTTGGGTTGACGCCAGGCATTGTGTAGCTGTCAGAGACATGTCGAGAAGAGCTGAAACAGGAGCTGTATTCACTGTGGAGGTGTGTTGTTTAACAGCTACACCATTAAAGTGCTCATTATGTTAACATGATTGGGGTGGGGAATTATGTTAAAGCTTAATACAGGAATACTGAGTTCATCTTTCATCATATTGCTCTGTCTATCTTTACTGCAAAGAACAGAAAGCATAGCGTCATTTCATCGCTCTTATTTCTTGTCTCTCCATCTCTGGTATAATATTAGGGATCAAGTGTCATTGTTTTGACACAATAGCTCAGACACAGAAATCATTCCTAAAAGGTGACAGGGCAATTAGTGTGCTGTTGGATAGCTGAGGGTGGAGAGGGCCTGCCTGTCTGTCAGAACAGAAAATGAGGTGTTGACAGGGTGTAACACTCCCTTCCAAAATTCATCTTTACAGGTCCACCCATAATGCCTCACACTATTGTAATAATCACACAAACAGATCTATCCATCTGCTGGTGGGTAAAAAGCACCAAACACACATACTTGTGCAAACTGTAATTAATTATAATGACTTTGACTTAATCTAGCAAAGATGTTACAAAGAGACACTGCCCTTTTAAATAAATGCTCTACTTAAAAATGAACAAAACAAAAAGCAAAACAACCAATGAAACTAACTGGTAACTGTGGTGTTGCACCTGCTTACACAAAGAGATATCCTGGTTTCTGAAACCCCAATATACACATTATATCTTTTACCGATCGTCAATGATGATGATAATTGGATCACTAGTTGGCAAGCTGTGATTCAGATGTTCTTAGTAACCTGATATATAATCCATCCAACTGAGATACTAAACCTCTGAATGGACTGAAATGAGTGAATTAAGGTGAAAGGACATGTAAAGTGAGTCTAAGTCATATAATAATAGCTCTCCACCTAGTGGCAGATTTTATATATATATATATATATAAAATATGAAAATGCTGTTTGTAAAAGAGAAAATATATACATTTCCTTTTTCATCCAGTGAATGCCGCTTACAGGCCTTGTGTCTTAAGTCTTTTAAATACACAACAGATTTAAAAACCATGCAAGATAAAAATCTTCGGTTCACACATACACAACAGACCCACACACACACAGCCTCCCGCCCATCAGTCTGTCCATTCGGCTGGCACTAACTCTAACAGGCTTCAGAGAGATTGCAGGCCTGAGCTGTGGGTGTTGGGGAGAGTAGTAATAGAAAAGCAATGACAGTGGTTTCAGCAGCAGAACCCCTGTTCACTCTCTGGTTTTATCACTGTTCTGAGGAAATATAGGTGTTGTCAAAACTGATATTTTGACCAATGACACAAAATGGATGTGTGTGGTCTAAAATGTAAACAACAGGATGATAGCCTATAGACTGTGGTACACACAAAGAATAAGCGAGGGACAGTTTTGCATTATGCATAGAGATTCTGCTTGTCATTTTTAGGGTGAAACAAACTATCAAGTGTTTTGCTGTAAACACCTTCTTCAATCACTTTCTATTTGCACTGTATCTTTTTAACCTTTTTTTCCCTTTCAAAGACAGTCACTGAGTTGTGGTTGTTTGAAGTAAAACTGCAAAGCCGCCACCAGAAACCTTACTTGGTAAATCAGGTAATCGCAATATGTATAAAAAAAGCAGCTAAGACGCATGACATCTTCAGAAAATGTGGGCGCAATGATGATGATCGTGATGAAAAGATACTTACATATGTGTGGGTCTTGAACAAATCTGATGGGGAACTTGTGCAGACCTTGTCACCCTCCAATCCAATTACCCTTTTACAAATGTTCATATTTGGGTCAAATGGACTTTTTGCAATGACTATATCACCCCTGAAAGGAAACCATAAAACACGATTATTTAATAAGAAAATGCAAAAAATCCCATATGATCTAAGACAACATTTGAAATGACTAGTAGGATATTAGTATTGTTGTGCTTTCTTTTATTTTTAGGGGGAAAAAAGCAGAGAAATGGTCACAAATCAAACAGCGAATCACAAATGCACACTGAAATGTTAAAATGTGTGCTATAAATATTCTAAAATGCTTGCTGTCATCTTTTTTTCCCCGACTGCATAAACTAAGTGCAACCTACTTTTGTATTTTGCAAAGATGCCGACTCATCCGTTCAGAGAAGACAATATCCTCATTGACAATGGTGGGCTCCATGGATGGACCAGAACACTGAATAAAAGCCAAAAAAAATTCTTTCTTAATTATTTCTTGTAAAAATAAAAATAAGTCATTAAATCTGTAATCTTTTAATACGAACCACGACTAACTCTCCAATGTATTCAAAAGCACAGTGTGCAATGCAGCCATACTGGATTGTGTAGCCCACAAAACCAAAGGTCTTCCCCAGCACACGGCGAAACATCTCAACCTACAGAAGAAAGCAGCCATGGATTATAATGCACTGTCATCGAAGTACATGCTTGATCCATTTATGGTAGGCTTATGTTCTTTATGGGATTTCTAAAAACAAAAGCTGTTTTAGGGTTAATGCTTGAAGGTGTGGACAAGGTTGTCACAGTTGGCCTACTGCTAAGATGGCACATTCTATGGTGTTTCATTCACAGAGGCTGAGCGGCCAGTTCACACCAGAAAACTGCCCTGAACTTTGATCCTGCGTAGGATGGACCAATCAACACCTTGTGCTCAGGTGATGGACAAACACAGAAGCTGTGACACATCCAGCCAAGCAGCTCTGCACTGTCGGCAGCTAGTCCCTGACACTGTGCTGCCTCCATCACCACCACAGTCATTAGAGTAGTTATCAACTTCTGTCAGCACCATAGAAACAAAAAGACACCAAAAGCACCCAAACAACTGCCCTGCAAACACTGCCACATGAACACACACAATGAGCACCCATGTGTCTTCTAAGCAAACATCCCAGGCACACTTAGGTTATTGACTTTTACTCAAGCTGCAACCTGTGGGGTGGTTGGAGAAAAGAGAGGCAGTATTTACACACTGTTGTACAAAGTGCATATGCGAGCCCACACACACACACAAACACACGCACACACACCCCTGCGTAAACACAAATGCAAACTGAAGAACAATAGATACAGCTTGGTTTTGATGTTAGCCTGCACCTCAAACATTTTCTTTTAGTTCACGCTGCTGTCCTGCCAGTCCACCACAGGGTAAAGAAATCTTCATCTCCATCTCTTCTTTTCCTCCTGTCTCTTTCCCTCTTTCTCTCTCCATGTCTTCTCTCCCTCCCAGGGTATTATTAACCAAAGCAAGCAGAGCGGAAACCAAAGCCCCAAATCCTCAGAGCTCTGGGAATGACTTCCCAAAGATGGACAAGGATTAGACCCCCGATTTCTCCTTTGCCCCCACCACCTCCACTCCCTTTCTCCCCAGGTTCTCAACAGACCGGGTGTCAGGTGGCTCTCCCAGCCCTGCCAAAGGTGTTACCCCTAATCCCATTACCCTCCTCCACTCCTCTCCACTCTCACACACACACACACAATGCTCTCTCATTCATTCTAACTATACATCACCTATTATACCCTCTATTCTTTTATCCCTAGCATGGTTTGTCTCTGGTCTATTCACCAACCTTTCTGATCCAAAAAAGAGCAACTCCATCCTTTCACCTCCCTCTGTGCTGCTACTCTGTTTCTTTCCCCGATCACCACTGGCAACCCTCTGCTTTTCACTACTACTTCAAATGACAAAGCTTGAGCAGGTGAAGGGAGACATATACGGTCAGGACAGGGCCCAGATGAAGTGCCCTCTTCCACTTGCAGCTTGCTCCGGTCTTGTTCTGTTCCACAGGAACTATAAACTCAGTCCTCCCCCAGCTGGTACAATAACACCTCTGGCCCCATAATTCCTCTGTTGGGATGCAAATGGTCTAAAGGTTAATGTGAACCTCAGCTCTGCACGAAAACAACATGTTCATCTATATTCGTCTAGCTCTCAGCTTACTCCACCAGGTTCTCTGCCATTCTGTTACTGTATTGCAGTCTCAGACATGATCTCACATGTGCTCTTCCCTCTGCTAGACCAGGGATCAGGAATCTTTGTTAGCACTTATTCTCAAAGCACAGTGGACAGCCTCCCGTACAGCTGCCCTCATATCTCTGTTTCATCACCCCCCTCCATTCCAGCATGCATTCATCATAGGTAGGGATTAAGGGACTTTGCATAACAAGATCACACGGCCAGTGACTGATATCAAGAGAGTCCATATGCAGCCGGCTGGTTTTCTGAGGCACCCTCTGTCATTGATAGTGTGTGTCTGTGCGTGTGCATGTGGTGTGTTGGTGTGTCAATGTGCACAGACAATAGCATTACCTATGTGTTTCATGGCAAGTGTATATGTTAGCTGCAGAGACTCCACTGGGATTCAGAACAAGGTGGACATCCACAGAGACCTCTGATGTGATCTCTATTAGCTCTAAATCCCCTGGGCAAAGAGTCAGATAACCCACACTATCTCGGTCTTCTAATAACCAGCGCATGTTTATTAGGGGGATATCAACATTAAATGAATGCTGTATTACAGCTGTAAATTCACAAAAAGTCTCACTGTTAATCCAGGATTACATGCCAAACATGTTCATGGGAAAAAAAAAAGCTAGTGTGGCGCTCGCTGCAGAACCATCTGTGGCCATTGGCCTCCCGTTGTCACAGAACAGTGCTACAGTGACGAGAAAGGGGGAGCCCAAATGAGTAGCTTTTGATGGAAACATTTCATTGTGTGTTTAACTCTGTGATCTTACTCCTGAAGAAGCCCTGCTCATTCAGAGCAGAAATCATAAGTAGATGAATTAGGAGGGGGTGAATTCTGCTATACCAAATATGAGCATAAAGTGCTGCAGCAGTGGAAAAGCCTATCAGGACATTTAAACCTCTGTCAAAAACATTATTAGTCCAAAATTTGAGAACACATACATAAAAAAGGGTTCCTGAATATTGCAATGACAACAAGGAGAAATAAATAAAAGCCAATCAGAAAAAAAAAAAGTGTTTCCAATGTTTTCTCTTTAATTTCAGCGAAAGTAATGTTGCTTCAGTACTATCAGCTTACTAATGGATCGACATGAGATGTTTCTTAAAGGTTGTAATTAAGAAACTGAACTACATTATGTATTTGCTTGGAAAAAACATAGGGGGAAAACGCCTTAAAAATGAAGATAATCAGTGAAATGATTCCACTGCAGATTTGTTTCAATTAGAGTCTGCCAATATATGAACAGTAAACAAACAAACAAACAAACAAAAAAAAAAAAACCAACCCCAGAGAAAAACAGCCAAAAGCCAATAAAAGCTTATCACAACTGACATCTAATTAAACTCATATTATTGAAGCCATAAGGAAATATTCAGAAAGGAATTACGGCTACTAGTCTCAAGAGATTTGACCCTGCCATGGCTGAATAGTGTTAATTGATATACATGGCCAGTCTATTAGAGCCACAAAGGGAATTTCAATCCAAACAGCACACAAGGGCCTTGCGGTGGACTTCTTACACAACTAAATTAGGAAAACATGGGCTGAGAGAGAACTGGGCAACAGGGGGGCTAAGAGGCTTACGAGCCCCTTGTCAGATATTCTTCTTCTCCCTAAGGATCCCAGATGGAAGGGAGTCTGGAGAAGCAGGCAGAGCAGAGACGGGATGGATCCTACCTCTGATGTCTTCCTCTGGGCAGCAGAAGGCAGGGGAGGGTGGGGCATGAGTCCTGTTGCGCAGAGCTTGACTTGATCTTAATGTGAGCTATAAAAAGGAGGAGGCTTGGCAACACAGGGGGTCTGTTTCAACTATCAGTGCAATCACAGATAATCCTGCTGATTTAAACACAGACACCTGGCTTGATGGGGAGTGACAGATGTAAAAGTCCCAGTCACTGAGTACCATGTCTGGTCCCCATCTCTCCTAGGTCTGCCTTCTATCAGAAGCTTAATTGAAGGGACTGATCTTCATATTGCTCTTTTCATTGTTGCTAACGGCAACACAGCCGTGACACAGCTGAGCGAGGTTACTATTTGGGGCCGAGGATTTAAACCTGCAATCAATGGGTCAACCAGAGCAAATAATAGCAAAGTGATATGAATACAACTGCTATGAATTGAAAGGAAGTGTAGGTTGACAGAGTCCCTGGCCAATAATATTGAATGGAAAAAAAAAATCAGTCACTAAGCCTTATTGTGCAGAGCACAAGTGATTGTGTTGTGCTAGCCTTGTGCTGACAGATTTTATCTGGTGTTGTATCACATTCACAAAGTCGCTTGGGTTATGCACTGTCCAGCTAATGAAATGGCCTTTTATATTTTAACACTAACTACTGACAGGAACCTCAACCGTAAAGCAAACCTACAATTTTTAAAAATGCGATTTCCTTTGACTCATGTTTCCATACTTTCTACGTCCCTTTTGTATAGGTCAGCTAAATATGACTCACTGTATTTTAAAACTACATCTGTAGAAAAAAACCCAGGAAACCGAAATAAAGCTATTCAAAATATGGGATGGTGAATACATGGAAAAAGGCAAATCCTTAGACAAAATTAGTTGTGTACAAGACCTGTCCTATGCTGATTGCACTTGTTCCTTTAGAATAATGCTTTTCTTTCAGTGTTAACAAAACAAATATGTGCATGTTGATGATAATCTTGCATCCTCCCAACACACAAACGGAGCCGCTTCTCGCAGTTCAATGCTGATGGCAGAATTAGACTAAAGAAATCCAAACAGTCAAACCAGGAAAGGTCTGACATGTTATGACTGCTGCCATTATATTGCTCAATCAGATACAGATTAAAATGACAAAAACACCACAGAAAAACACTAGATCACACTTTGAAAGGGGGGAAATTTGTGCTATTTTTTCTGCAGTTAGACTGCTTTGTGTACACTATCATACACTGAAGAGTGCAACAGAGCCAAAGGCTTAAACTGAGATTTAAGAGAATTAAAAAGGAGATGAAAGGAAATGTACAGAGAATGTAGGGAAAGAGACGCATTCATACATCCCGCAAGTTGCACTGCTGAAGCAGGTCCTCCTCCTTTTGAGACCCAGGCCAGTCAGCGCATCTTATTTGCCTCATATAGGCTTACCACAATGCCCAGCGTTGTCAGTCATGATATATTCCCTTGGTCCCCTGTCAGCACACATAAATCTCACAGTGCTGTCAAAACAGCAGGACTGTCTGCTGAGAGCATTTGTAAAGTGAGCAGTTGGGCAATTGTTTCCTCTGGAGCATCACAGCATCCTGCGATCTTATGCTGCCTCTGGCCTCTCTCTGCCACACAAACCTTTTTGCAGATGTCTTAAGGATCACACCATTCACTCACCAGTCAACTTTTCCTAACACTAGCTTTTCCTAACAAAACAGTAGGAGTTCTTCACGAAATAGTTTTTGTCATGAACTGCCAAATTCACATTTTGAATTCTCTGGAAAAGCACAAATGCCCCTGATATTATTCAATCCCATTCAAATTTCCCACGGCAGTGTGACAGTGAACTAGCATGCAGAATATGAGTACCTTGAAATCAAAGGAACTTACTGCAATTTATCAGCTTTTTATGTTATTATATATGTATCTGCCAAAAACCCATGTGCATTACACTCTACATAAAAGTGTAAATCTACCCTAAAAACTGACTTCTGATCACACTAAAGCAGTCAAACTATACTTAATTATTGTAAATTAATCCTACTGGCAACAGAGATGCAAACAGCTACTTGAGCATGTTGAATAAAATTAAAAATAAACTAATTAGGTGCAAGGGTTTTTGGAAGAATAACAGTAATATAATTTTTGATAATGCCTTCAATTCCACATAAAGGCTAACACAAATGTCTCCTATTCCATTATTTACCTTCACCGTCAACGGCCACAGTCATAAATACATTTGACATGAGAAACAGATTACAGGTTGGGACAGGGGCATGTGTATTATTATGTTATATCACAATTATCTCAGTTACTGGATATTGTTTTAGGGTTGGGAAACTAAGAAAAACATTTTTCATGCTATTGCTTGATGTAGTTTTTTACTGGCTTCCTGGGGCCTCTTCTTTAATCTGCAAATATTTTCCAGTTGTTGTCTGGTCTTGATTGCACAAAGGCCAGTTTAACACTGGGTCTGTGGAGCTATACTTTTATAATCTATGATTTGATACTACTTGCTGAAAAAAAGCAAGGCCTCCCTTGAAAAGGTTGTTGTCTATGGGGTGGCTGCAGCTCAGGTGGCAACTTAACCAGGTTTGTGGTTTGATCCCAGTCTGCTCCAGTCTGCATGCCAAATATCCTTGGGCGAGATACTAACACCAAGTTGCTCTCTGAAGCACTTGTTGTTGATTGATTTGTTGCTAGTTGTCCTTTTGCTTTTTAACACACAACCTTTTATTCTTTTAAAGTCCCTGTGTTAATTCCTGGCATAAAATTAAAACATTAATTGGGCTTGAATACTTTGAAAATCCTTACATCAAGATGGCCATCCTTTAATGCAAAACAGAATAGAAAAACAACAAATCACTACTACAAATATTGTGATGTACTTTTTTACAGCACAATAGAGAACTGTGCAAGCCTCAAGTCCCATAATTTAATGGGAAAATGGTAAATAGGTACAGTTTGAGCAAACATGCTCAAACATACAATATATAGATATATATATAATACAATATATAAGCACCCCCCCCCCCCAAAAAAAAAGCGTTTGAAAGTCAACATTTGGTATGACCACCTGTATTCTTCAACACAGACTGAATTCTCTTAGACAAGCTTTCTTTCATTAGTCTCCAGGAATAGTTTTACATCTTCTTAAAAGTTCTTTTTTTGGATGTTGGCTGCCTTCTGTATCATTCTCTGACAAGATGACCCCACACTAATTCAGTAATGTTGAGGTCCAGGCTCTGGGCTGGCCAGTCAATGACTGATATTGCGCGTTTTCTGTGTTCATAATTCCATCAATCTTGAAAAGATCCCCTACAGCACTGGCTGCATGCAGCTTCAAACCACAACAGAGCCTCCGCCGTATATTTTAAAGATACCTGTATATGTTCACCGGTGTACCCTTCTCTTGACCTCTATACATAATGATAATTTGAACTAAAAATTAAAAATTTGGATTCATCATTTGACAATACCTATTGCCACTGATTTTCAGTCCAGTCTTTGTGTAATTTAGCATACCTCCGCTTTTTATCCGTTTCCCTTCATTAGGAATGTCTTCTTGACAGCCACCCTTCCAGTGAGATTATTTTTAAGTAATTTCTTTTAACCATTGCTTATGGACATGACTTTCAGATACAATAAATCTCCTGTAGATATTGAGGAGTGGCTTAATACCGCGACACATTATCGTACATTATCACGAAATATTCATATTATTTAGAATTTCAACGTAATGCATTATCGTTTAGTAATTTGCGTATTAAATTACAAAACGATTTAAATAGTCTCTTTTACAAATATTTTAACACTGTATAGTATAAAGGTAAAACAATTCAGTTTAAGCTGCTTAACATACAAGTATTGTCATTCATTAACGTATTTATAAAACACAATGTTCAGATTTAGTGTAACGAGGTCATAATCAGGAGACTCGATATACTTTTAGGGACTGAGCGACTTCTGAATAACTCCTGTTATAATAACAACAACAGATAAGCTTAGGTTTTTGTAGAAAAATATAAAAACAAGACATTTAAACTATATAATGAGTGGAGTTGTACTCACTTTGTAGCGTGTGACTAAAAGCTCTCACCGGGCACTTACAATAACAGTTGAACTTCCCTTTTACGACTTCCAGGAGCGGCACTGTAACAACAGCGGATGTCATTGGTTGAGCCTCACCAAACTCCTATTTGATTGGATAACACGTGCCAAAACATCAGCACGCGTCAGCACGTTACTGACAGTATGGCAGCCCCCGTGAATAGTGTGGGTAAACCCTCAGCCGAACGTCCACCGTTCAGTAGTACGAGTTTTCAGAAGAAAACAAGGAGCAAGTTAATATCCATACCTGGTACTAGACCTTCGGTTCAAAATGGACAGCTCCTAGTCTCCACCGGTGTCACGTCACTCGACTATTTGCTCGGTCAGTCTATCATTAGGATGCTAGCTACAAAGGCTAGCGGTATTTCTCAATCTAACTTTCGCATGCTGGATTTCACGTTACTGCAACGTACTGTATTCATATTATCAATGCAATGAGAATGAGAAGAAAAGCCATTATATTAAGGACGAGTTATGACGTTTGACATTGCCAGGACAAGACAAATATGCTTTTATTTTAAACGCATAATGCATTTTCTAATTAGTACTAGATGGAAAAGCTGTCTGTGAGAAAACAGTGAAAACAACTAGGTAATTTTCACAATAAATGTTGATTATAACAAAATACCCAGAGGGCCTTATTCATTCCCAGTTAAATCCATTTCCCTATTAATTTTTGTGGACATTATATAATCAGTTACATTCTTATTAGTTGTCTCGCACTGTGGTAAGCTAATTCGATAGTGTGGCAACTGCTAAGTTGTTGCTTTTCTTAATTCAGACTAAATCTATTAAGGCCACTTTAGTCTTAGGTTAGGTGTGGGTTAAATGGAGCAAAAAAAGGATATCTGCCATTTTAAGGTCTAACTCTTAATGAAGCTCCTGGCATAATAAAATAGGGCAGGTTTATTATTCAAATAGTCATTTCTGTAAAAAGTACGGTTGCCTGAAAGCATCTAACAGTTGAAAAAAAAGTACTACAATTATATTCACATGTTCATGTTGTCTCTGCCAGCTAAACCTGTGAAAAAATATTTCTCCACAACGTCAAAATACTCTCTAGTTATGACAGAACCTTTGTGGCAACTGTACTGTCTGTTAATTGTTTACCTGTCTGTCAGTATGTTGCACCTGTCGTTCTAATTTGTCATTTGACAAACGTTTTGTCAGATGAGCAGCTGATGTGGCCATCAAAATAGTTTTTCACAGCAAGTACAGTTCCTGGTTGAACAGACAGACAAATGTTTTGACACGTCTTTACTGAACAGTGATTGGCAGTGCTCGTGGAAACATAATCTTGTCACGACTTGGAGCTTGTAGAGAGTTGCTGTTGTGCTCACTGGGTTCATGGGTTCATTTGACATAGTGACAAGTCTAAGTGTCTCTTGTGTAGATCCAAAAGGACAGAGATGTTAGCAGCAGTTGAACAAAGGGAGGGTTCATAGTGATTTGGACATATTGTATATATGAGACTAACATGTAAACAATATTTTGTTTTTTGTTTCCGCAAACAGGTGGTGGATTAGCAGTTGGAACAGTGCTTCTCATAGGTGAGCATGTCACTTTAAATGTCTAAGTATTGACTAGTTTATGGTTTCAAGAGGAGGTCCTTTTTTACCAGCTGCTATAAGACTGTTTAATGTACAGTGATGCCAGTATGATGTTATCTATGTGTTGCATACTTGCTAATTAGTTAGTGGCTGTTATTTATACATGTATTAACATTATTATGATTAAATATTGGTTTGGTCTTTGAGATATGTGGTAGCAGACATGTGTTGCTACTCTGGCAATAAAGGATCTATCTAGCTAGCTAGCTACCTAGCTCACTATCTAGCTATCCTGTTAATTCAGGTTGAATGGGCTCAATATGAGAAAGCTTGAAATCAGTCTTAAAAGATAATTAAATATTTAGGGGTCCAAGTAACAAATAGTTCTAATCACCAAACAGACACTGTAATTTTTCAGCGTCTTCCTTCTTCTTCCTATTATTATTATTGCTCCAGTGTTTTACTCCACACATCTCCACACATCTTCAGAAATGCTAGGGTCTGCTGAGTGACTTGAATTGAATCAATAGAACGTGTTTGTGAGGCTTTGTGTTGATGTCTGCATCCACTGCAGTTTGTTGTGAATGCAAGGATCTGTCCAGCCACAATGCAACAAATATACAAACTTCACATGCTTCCTCCAATCAGACTCCAACTCAGTTAAACATATCCCTGCTGCCCACAGCTGTCAGGAAGTTTAATCCTAAAATTTTGGGTCAAAAGTGAAGCTTTGGCAGCCCTAAAATTGTTTTGATTCCTTTTCTTATAAATTATATTTCTGCCATAAAATTGTTTGTGCAACAAAATAATTTTTTGATACAGTCATATAAAAAATAATGTTTTCTCAGGACTAGTTATGTGAAAAATTAAGTATATACCCCATGATTCAGTAGCTTATAGAACCACTTTTAGCAGCAATAACTTGAAAGAATCATTTTCACATTGTTGTGAATGAGTTGGTCTACTTTTTTTTACAATGTTGCTTCAGTTCATTAAGATTTGTGGGTATGTGTTCATGCACTGCTCTCTTACAGCCTTTTAAGGTTCTTTAAAAACAAGCCATACTTGGTCAGTCTTTTTCTAACTGCACTGTCATGAACTTTTAACATTTAACATGCTAACTAAGCCCTCTGGATTCTGAGATGTAGGTCTGGCCTTGGGATGAATTTGCTAGGACTTTCACTGTTTTCCAGTTGAGAGCAATGTTTCTTACTGTGGACTCCAAGCTATTTGATTTTGCTGCTGTCTTTCCTTCTTAGTATTATTTACAGAAGTGGTCACACTTGCTGACAGACAGTTAAGTGAGTTAAGTTATTCAAGTTCATTTGATTAGCAGCGCCCTTTTAATTCCTATGGAAGCAGTAAGAGTGTACTTAGTTTTTCACATGACTGCATAAAGCTATGTGGAAACTTTCCTCTTCACCTTACTGTATATTAAGCCTCAATATGTGTGCAAAGGAATTTTAGGTTTTTATATTTATTTTACCAAATTAAATTAAATAATACAACATATTACAAACATACAAAATATAAGAAATAGCTCTAATATATACAAATAGCTCAATTATAAATATCCAGAATATTACAAAGATTAAAGATATAAGATTGACATTCTACTCTAAACTGTAAACTTTAAAAGCTTTGTTATTTTGTTGTTTTCACTGTAGAGGATGTTCAAAAGGGTGTAACTTGTGTACTGTGCATTACATGGAGGAGTTGTACTGGGAGCCACAGGCAGGAATGTCGTTCAGTGGTGCATTTGGGTCAAGTCATTCTCTCACTGAACATGCTCCTGTGACTGGTCAGCACATCATGGTCTGGGTGGGAGTGGATGTTTCCCACAATGCTGTTGTCCATCATTGTCCTTATCTTGGACAACATCCATCTCTCCAACACTACTTTAAGGGAGCTCCATCCAGCTCCATCCCTGCATCCCTTCCTGTAGAGTGCAGTGGTGTTTTTAACCCAGTCCAGCTTATTATCAATGTGTACTCTGAGGTTTTTATAGTCCTCCGCAATGTCCAGATCAAACCCCTGGATTGAAACAGGAATCACAGGTTTCCTGGTCCTCCTAAACCATCAATTCTTTGGTCTTTGTCACATTGAGCTGCAGATGATGGTGCTCACACCATGTGACAAAGGAGTCCACCAGCCCGGTACTCTGTCTCATCACCCTCAAAGGTGCATTCAACCATTCTAGAGTCATCAGAATACTGAAGATGGCAGGTCTCTGTGTAGTGGCTGAAGTCTGTGGTGTAGAGGGTAAACAGGAAAGGGGAGAGGACAGTCCCGTGTGGTGCCCGGTGTTGCTGATCACCTTTTCAGACACACAATATTGAAGATGCACATATTGTAGTCTTTCTGTCAGGTGCTCAACAATCCAGGACACAAGAGAGGCATCCACCTGCATCACTTTCAGCTTATTGCCCAGTAGGGTCGGCCTTATGATATTGAATCCACTGGAAAATTCAAAAAACATGACTTACAGTGCTCAACAGCTTCAGTCCACCCGTTACAAAGCTTTCTAAGTTCTTGAATCAACTTTTCTTGAAAATCTTCTCAATGGCATTCCTTTTCTTGTCTCTTGTTCATCTTTTCCTGTCACATTTTCCAGTCAAGTTAACATTAATATGCTTTGATACAGCACTTTGAGAACAGCCAGCCTTTTAAGCAGTGACCTTCTTTGTCTTATGGTCCTTGTGGAGTATGTCGGTAATCATCATGTGGACAACTTTCAAGTCAGCAGTCTTCATCATGATTGCGATTGTTTATACTGAATGACACCAAGAGATATACGATATTTTTGCAGGACCTGAACACAGAGATAAATAATCTAATAATTTCAGGTATTCAAAGAAAAAAAGTTTTAAAATATTCCACTTTATGTGATTAATATAGAAGACATGAAATTCTGCCTTTTGGAATTCAGTCTGTTGCATAATTAGCTTTTTAGAAACTCTCCGCAGCAGTTTCAATGAAGAGATTTCAAGGCACATAGTTACTTTATCCTCTATATTCCTTTGGGATCAATAAAGTTATTCTTATTCTTTATTCTTATATTCATATATTCATTCGTGTAGAGCCAAAATGAAATGTATTCCTGAAATGAAATCAGCAAGCTACAGCTGACAATATTGTTGGTTGTTCTCTCCATCTTTGTCTTTAACATGTCGCTGTCTAGCAGAATGGCAAATAGACTGATGACCCTTTGGTCTCCAGTTAGAATCCCAGGTGTTCACACTTCTACTGTGATCCTTAATTAATATGCTCATCTGCAGATGTGTTATAGAACTTTTCAGAATTACATTCAAAGCAAGTGGATTTTCTGGGGACATAAATGTCTTCCACTGTATTATTATTGTTATTATTATCATTCATCATAGGCTAGGCTATATGCACTGGTGGACAGTAAGGTTAAGATAGTCATGTTTCCCCTTGAAGCTGTAATTTGTGTGTAGCCAAGGCCTATACCAACTGATGATATTGCTTTGCCCTTTAATTCATCCCCCCAATCGATGCAGGAGTCAGTGATTACACACTAATGCGTTCTTCCCTTCCATTTTGTGAATCAATGTACGGTTGGTTTCATCTGGTAATGAGAGACACAGTAAAGGTGAAATGCGTGTGTGTGCATTCTCTTGTGTTTGTCTCTCAAAGAGTGGTGTGTGTGTGTGTGTGTGTGTGAGAGAGAGAGAGAGATGGTGTGTGTGTGCACACTGTGGTGTCTCTGTGTCTGTTTTGTTGTGTGGGTGGGTGGAATGGGGGGAGTTTGGAGTGTGTGTTTGTTTGTGTTTGTTTCAGGCAGTCGTCTCCTACACTCTGCCCCTTTAGCTGTGATGGCCTGTTTGTGAGACACAGACATAAAATTATCAGACTGGTCGTTGTCTGCCTTTGAAGTGTCTTGAGCTGTCCATCCTGATTTGTCATCCAGAGGGGGATCAGTCCAGTATGGCTGCTGTCTGAAGATCTCTCATCTCTGTGTTTTTTGCAAGAGGAGGAACAAAGCCTCCAAGCTTTTATTATTTTGGTCATGTATGGTCTCATTCTTATAGTTTTAGTAAATGTCTCTTTTCTTTAATCAGCCATCACCGTTAAATTTCACTACATTTTATGACATGTGAATAAAGGTGCTCTTTGACTATATACATATGGACTATGTCGAGAATTGACCACAATGTGGATGGTGATTGAGAAGATGACATGTTTAACTGTTATTATTATGGTAGAATTTCCTGCTAGGATGCTTAGTGGCATAGGTGGCTTGAAGAGGCCTTAAGAGTTGGTTGGATGCCAGTTGGTTCAGTTTAGTCAGATTTAGATGAAAAACAAAAGATAACTGAAGGGTATACTATGAAGTAAGGAAGTTCAACATAGCTGGGGTTTCTTTGTGTTGGCTGGCTTGACAAAATCTAAATCCCCAGTCAGAGATAACGGGTATCACAACAGTAGTTGACAACTTCAAGCTATGTGCATGCTCGCATAAAAAAAGGAGGATTTCACAAGTCATATGACTGTATTTTCTGCACAAATTGATCCCTACGAGTGCCACCTACTTCAGTTGGAGACATTAACAATTAATGATGATAGAACACAAAAAAAATCTAATAGCAAAAGACGAGAGATTAATGCTACAGAAAGTGATTAATATTGGGATTTAGCACAAAGCAATAAAATAAACATTTTCACTTTAGTTATTTTTATTTCTGATGTGACATCCGTAGATTAGATATTTGAAACTTTAAACTCAATACGTTTTAATATTAAACTGTCCCAGAGCCTACTGAAAGAGATGTGAAAATCACTCGTTTTTTTGCCAAATCAAAATAAAATTATTTTTATTGGTTGAATGGGTATTCTTGGTGATAAATAACTCAGTTAAGGCTTAATATAGCTCACATATACGTTAATATTCCTTCGTAATATATGGTAAACAAAAAACTTTATAAGAAGTGATAAAAGCAAAGAAAAATCAAGTAAAGGTTCTCAGTTAAAACTCGATAATAATTACGTATAAATCAAGTGTATGTTATGAGGGAATTGTGAACAATAACATGAATCATGTTGGTCTTATAAGACTTACATATAAAATAAAAGTAAAATAGAGATGTTTTTTCTATGTATTTTCTCTATGAATAGCTTCTTATCTGAGCTTTAAGGACACAAATATTTTAAATATGTTTTAAAGGTATATTTTTTGGTGTCAAGGTGATCAGTCAGAAAAATCATAACACCATAGGTCTAACATTAATAAACTGCGCAAAGACAAATGGCAGCTGTGAGTTGAACCCTACCACTGGAGATACATTAATAGACATTAAAGGCTTGCAAATGCTGCTAAATTAACCCTTATTTGTAGTAGTGTTTATAGTAGTGATTCACTTTTTGAAAGCTTTTTTAAACAACTGTATTCTTTTGTTTACCTGCTGTGTGTCCTAAATTTAACTCAGCTGCTCAGCAGAAATAATAATAATAGTACTTTATGGACCAAAGACATACAAGGGGAAACATTGTGACCTAGATATTTTCTCCCCTGCAGCTTTAGTAGATATGATTCAGGACTCTTTCTCTCCTGCTCCCTTGTTTGAAGGCAAATGAAGCAGAGGCATTCCCCTTTATCGAACCTTAGTCAGAATAACCAAAAAAAAAAAAAAAACAAAGATGGGGGAAAAAATCATCCCATGACTGTCCAGAGTGACTGATCTACCTCAAAGATATGACTGTCCCCCACCCCCTGTTGCTCCTATACCCTGCCACCTCCCGCCTCCTCCTCATACCCCCCGCCTCAACTGCCTAATGACTCCTGGAGGTTCCATTTGTAAGGCTCCCATAGAAACACAACTACAATAGGCCCCATCTTGAGAGGGCCCATCTGGGAGTCTTTGTGGGGCCTGCTGAAAGCCACAAAGGCCTGCTGACCTAGAAACCCATCAATAAGAGAACAGGGAGCCCCACCGACAACAAATTGAAGAGCCATGGAATTTCCTTAGCCATCCTGAGTCCGTAGGTGAGGACCTGGACCAGGAACGTGGGAGGAGAAGGGAATTCTCCGGATGTTCGAGGATGACACCTCAGGATGTCATTCCCAAGCTGTCAGCTGTATGCCCATTACCTTCAACTGTCGCTGCTGCCTTTGTCCTTGTGCCCACTGGTTGTCATTGTGAAGAGAGGCCTATGAAATCTTTACAAAATGGTGATTGTGACAGGAAGCAGCAATAGCATGCTGTGAAGGGTTCTGGGCCCTGCTCTGTAGGGTTTCATATTGATGATGCAGGTTTTTCTGCTGGTTTGGGGTGAGGAATGGACGGGTGGCTGCTTTGTACGCAAGAACAAAGACTACTTTTGGGAAAGTGTGTTTGCTGTTTAGAATTATGTGCCGGTCCATTTAATGCCTCCTCTAATGTGGCTCTAATGTCACCCCTCAGAGCAGAGATCTGCCCACCGTGCACAACTAACTTTTTACACTGTTAACTACACCTGATGGAAATGATGTGAGAATGATAGTGAAAGGATGCCATTGCCACTTGAATGCACACAAAAATCTGAGAGATTCATGTGAACCTGTGTCAGGAAGCATTTTGAGAGAAGCTCCTACCTTATCCTACTTCTGCCTTCTCTTGTCACTTGTAGTACCTTTCCATTTAGTGGGAGGGTCCAGGTGAATGCTTAAGGCAGGTGTCTTTGTCTCACCTCCACTGCTGTGTGGCGAAATGATAGAAATACTGTTTTAAGACCCTAACAAGAAAGGTGAAGATGTCATCTCCACTTTGATAGTCAGATCACACTACGTGTCCCTGTGACATGTCGATTGCCACTTCATGTCCCTCCTAAGGTAACCAGAATGTGCTCCTTACATCAATTACAGTTTGCAGTTGTGATGTGGTCATGAACTGCTGGATCTGTGACGTGTGAATGAATGTTGAAGAAGGAAAGAATATCAACAATGTTTGGCATTAAACAGTTTGGCATTAAACAGAGATTTTTTCCACTTATTATCAAATTCTAATTATTGTTGTCTTTGTTTTATCAATATTTCTTTTTAGAGGAGGACCGATTTGATAGCTACTCTCGCATGATCCTCAAGTACTTCCTGGCAGAAGGAGTGGTGTGTCGGCATGAACTTTTTGTTGCATCAGCTCAAGATAACCCTGATGACATCTTACAGGTATGAGGGGAGGTGTCAGCCATTCTGTAACAACTTGAAATGAAACTGAGGTACTGCAGAGGATGATTTATTTTTCTAAGCTGCGAGTTTTGACGCCAAGGTGGCCTTGTGTTGTTATGTCTGCTTTAACATTTTCCCGTACAACTGTCAAACAAAAAGAACTTTGTTTGAATGTTGGAAAGTACTTGTGGATGTTTGTATA
>NW_005187567.1:332170-355842 GCF_000239375.1 Pundamilia nyererei
TTAAGAGAGGGGGGCTCCCAATGGGAATATATCACATCATTTAGTGTTTTCACAGCTACATTTGCAGTATTCTAGTTTTCTGATGTTAAGGTTCCTCTTTATGGATTACCATAAGATGCAGTTAAGTGCTTAGAAGGAGAAATGAAGTTGTGATGCACTGTAGTATTGTTGTTACTTAACTAGAGAGATTTAGTTTTGAGTCTCTTATCAGGCTCTCTTTCCACATTGTATTTATGTTAAGCCTTAGAAACTGAGATTAAATTCTGCAATGAGTCAGTCTTTAGATTATTATTTTTTTGTAATGTAATACACATGATTATATATCCTGCTGTGTTGCCACTACAGTTGTTTTTAGTTTAAAATATTTGGCCTGCACATAAACTTTTATAAAAACCATGTTATTAGAAACTCATTGGCACTTATGATGCTAAATCATTCAGGATCTAGTTTTTGACCCACCACTGGTAATAATGACAGGTATCTGTTTATTCTAATTCTTTTATATGGATTTAAAAAAATTTTTTTTATCATAATAAACTGATGCCCAGGTTCTTCTTACACTGGGACTTTCCATAGTCCCCATATTCTACTCAAAATTTCCATACCAATAGAAATAACTAACCCTTATACCAGTTACATGAAGTGTAATGTACTGTTTTGAACAGGAACTCCCTGCTCCCATCTTGGACGATGTGGCCATTCACAAGCCTGTGGAACAGCCCAGGCTGTCTTGTGAACCCCAGGACAATTTGGATGCTATGAAGATTGCCTGGCGCTATCAGAATCTACCTAAAGTACAGGTAGTCAGATTGATATATACATTATATATAATGTCTCCTATTGTGTTGGAGTAAAGGTAATCTTTTTTTAATTTTTAAAAGTTCAAAATGTGTCTCTGTTAATGATGATTTGCCAATGGATTGCACTGGCACTCTGGTCTTTAGTGGTTTGGCAATTGTCTCAACCACTAAATCTATCAGCTTCTAAACTCCTTTGTGGGGTGAATGAGGCCTCAGCCTCTCCTTTCAGAGCTGGGCCAGATTACTCACACTTAACTGGCAATAGGTAGGCTTTTCACTGGTCCCCAACTTGCATATACACACATATACACACGCCTGCACCCCTGCTTAGCCTGGGAAACAAGAGTACTTTGCAGCCTGTGCATTGACATGTCTGCTCGCTCAACCCTATGACCCAGACCTGCGCCTCTGTCTTTCCCCAAATCCCTGCCTTTCCCCCTGCTAGGGTCGGCAGCCCTACACTCTTTCTTCCGCTTTGAGGAGAGGTGACCCTCCCCTTCTACTTCTCTGCAGTCTACCCCCGTTGCTCTATAATCCATATCGCTATGTGGATTAACAGCACACAGTGTGTCCCTGGGGATCCTCTCCTTCTTTCTCTCTCCCTGGAAACTTCTTTATATCTGTGTCCTTTCCTCACCTCTCCCCCTTCCCCTGTAAAATCGTCTTTACAAACCACTAGTAAGCCCAACCAGAGGATTTGCATCCCAAATTCACCCGCAGAGTCAACGCTTACTTTCCCCTTACACACACCTCTCCTGGCATAGCCCACTGAGTTGCTCTCCCGATGAAGACATCAGATCAAAGGTGAGGCCGTCAGGGCGGGGATGGAACGCTAAGCGGGTTGCCTAGCTCACAAAGAGAAGATGAGCTCCTGACCCCCCTGCCCTCCTGACCCCCTCGTCCCGCCAGGAGAGGGACACACCGGGGGCCCTAATCCAGATTAGGAGTAGATTAAGGGCCCCTTTAACAATAGAATCCCTGGTTTCACTCAGAGAGAAGAGCTAAAACTCTCTCTTTCAGCTGCAGGAAAACATCCGCCTTCCCTGCGTCCATGATGCGTTTGCTTTCACAGCCAGAAGTGGACATTTATGTGAAGAAATGATTAAGAGTGTGGTCATAGTGGTTATTTAACTTCTCTGCTGTAGGAATGTGGAGGAATGACCCATAAACAATGCAATTGCTTTACCATGGAGCGGAAAAACAAACTCTTTACAAATTAGGAAAACAAATAAGTTTTTTTTTCTTGTGAACTGTTCTATTCTTATTTGAAAAACATTAAATACACACCAATTATTTAGTTCAAAGTTCAAAGCAGGTAGAGGTGTCCGATTTTATTGAAAGTGGTTTTTAAATTAATTGGGTTAGATTTTTTATTGTTTCACTTTCCAAAAATTGACCCTTTGACCTTTTCAGAGTGCCCTGGCCTCTTCTTCCCGATTTGGGCATTACTATGATGTTTCCAAGACAATGGAGCCAGAAATTCGCCAGGCAGCCAAGTGCCACCGCTTCCACCTTCCAGAACATCCCACCCAGTCATCAACAACAAACAGGTAAAAGGACAAGACACTATCAACAGAACACATGGAAACCAATGAGACACGATCCACAGAACAAAGGCACACAAGCACGACACCACCCACAAAACACAGTTATACAAATAAGACATCATCCACAGAACACAGGTAAGCAAACATGGCATTTTTCACAGAATACAGGTACAATGCAAACAGACCAACATCATTTTAAGGTAACATTACTGTATTGTAACTGTCACATGAATTAAAGAAGAGAGTATGAGAGGACTGAGGTTTCTCCCTTTGGTTAAGATTTGTAGGAAATTATTAAACTTTAGGCTTGCAAGGTATAATTGCTTTCCTTGTTATTTGATTAATAATCATTATATTCTCTTTTCTTGATTGCATTTTTTAATGTCTATAATTTTACACAGTATATTTTTTAATGGCTTACAAAACATAATTTATCATGTATATGTCCCTTTTTGAGTCTAGGATCCACTGCTATTGAATTAATTATATGAAACATGATTATTATATTTCCTAATTTTCTGTTATTCCCCAAATCAGTCAAGTTTATGTGTTTTCATTAGTTATAGCAGCAAAGCAAGCATGCATCTTGCTAAATTTTGCATTAATAGTTTATGCTTTTCATTGATTTTCTTCAAAATACGAAAAAGTCATATCTGTAAGGCTGAAATCGCTTTTTTGTGCTTTTTACATACCTGCTCAAAAGTATCCACATTGTTTTGTACTTTTGAGTCAAATGTCCACTTTCAAAAATATACTGATGCAAATTCATTAAAATCTGGCTGGTTTGTCTTCTGTTCTGAGCAGCGTGCCACTGGCCCAAGTCATTCAGGCTCTTGGAAAGGTTGCGTATGTCTATTCAAATAAGGGCCTTGTTTGCTCAGCGTCTGTTTGATTTCTCCTGCATTGAGTGTACTTAGGGTTCAGAGGTCATGCAGGCTCTTTACTCAAAGAGTGTTGCTGAACACACAAGTGCACACGAAGGCACACTCACACACACACAGGGTAAATATAGCAATCTGGAGCACAGAGGATGTGGAGGAGGCTTTATGGTATCACTCTTCTTTTATGTCAGCAAACAGACTCTTTAGCAGAGCAACTGTCCCAATACACTGAATTTTGTTAACATTCACTTTCAAAAGTGTGGATGGTAAAGTGGACACCACTAGCTGTTATAACTCAACATTGCCTAATGGAAAAAAAAAAAAAAAAAAAAAAATCGTGTCCACTGATGAATCTGAGTAAGCCTGACATAGTGGTGCTGTTGTAGTGTCTGAATGGGTTATAGATCTCACAGGCATTTTGACAGCGGGAAACTACACCTGCACTGCAGCATTGTGCCCCAAGCCCGCCCCGGTATTAACACACATGCATGTGCTCACATACACAGTGCATTGCACACGCACATGTACCACACAAACTCCTAAGCAGGCTACTCCCCCTTGCACGTGTCCAAAGCCCCATGTTGATACCCTAGCTGTTAAATTGCTTCGTTTCACTTGAAGGCATAATTGGCACAAATTGCTCTCTAGGTGATACAGATCCTGTTGTTTAAGACCAAGCATCCCCGTTCTCTCCTCTTTTCTTCCCTTGCTGAAATAGGAACGCTGAGATAAAGAAGCTTCCCTGTGCATGATCCTAATTAGCTGACGCACTAGCCCCTGTAGCTAAGCACCTAGACCTTTTTGGTACCTGAATGAGGGCTGCTCAGTAGGGGTAGCTAAAACACAATGCTGCCTCTCACAATGGCTGCCAACCAGTAGCAACCTCCTCAACTACATGTCACACCATCCCAGCCCCCTACCTCAGAGCTGGGGCATGGGCAGAGAGGCCGTGGAGGGTAGGTGTCCCTCTTTCACCAAGCCAGCTCTATCATTAGCCACAGCGGGGTCAGGAGGCACCATTGTTGTGTTGAATAACTGAAATAGAGTACATGGATATACTTGGCCAAGTGTAATCAACACGAGTGTGTATTACTGTTCTTTATACATGGCTATTGGCGTGTGACCAATCTATGTGTATCAGCTTTTGTAGCCTGCAGGTCGAATTGACAACTGACATAGCAGCCCAGTGTGAGTTACCACAGAGTGGTCATTACAATGGTGGGGCGTTCTTAAGTGGAGGGTCTTGTGTAAAAAGATGGGGTTAACATTCCTGTCGGCCATCCTATAGACACACGGAAGTCCCTTGATTGTTGCTAAATGTTGCTCTGATAACACTGTATGCCCTTTGGCAGTGGTGCACATCTTACCCCTGATTAAACCCAAAATGCTGTTCCCTGTTAATTTTAGATATCAACCCATTAATTCTCCTGTCCTTCTCACGTATCATCTTTGCTGTGCGTATGTTTGTGCATATGCGCGTCTCATCTGTCTATCTGTCTGTCTCGGCACAATCAGATCCTCAGGGAGCTGACAGAGAACCAGTCATGTTGTAATTTAATCAACCAAATAAATTAATTGGATCTCTTGATATGGATCATCTGTCTGCTTCAGTGGCCACAGAAAAGCACAGTCAGGAAGAACATGCTGCAGTCATAGACGATTAAACTACTGCGGTGATAGGCTTGGCCCAGTTTTATCAAAATAGTCTCAGTGACAATTTACATATATTAAATAACCCTTTTGTGTTCTCTTTCTGGGTGTCTGCTTCACTGTTCCCATTCTTTCTGCCCTACCCTGTGCTCTCTCCAGTCGCATGATTGAGTCTTACTCTGCATTGCTGAAGTCCCTTCAAGAGGTCATACACAGAGAAGGCTTTGATTTGTCTACCCCCATGGTAAGAACCAGTATTATATCTGTTTCATTTGAGAGTCTGGAAATGGATGATTTTGCAATTACAGTTTGTATTTTCAATTATTGCAGCCCGTCCCTTCAACAAAAACATCTAATACACATAGAAAGATGTAACTCTATGGGTTTACTTTTTTGGCTAAAACTGTAAACAAAACAATCGAATAAAAATATGATCCACTTCAGGTGATCCTTCAGTTTTAAATTTGCTCCTTTCTGCCCATTCAACCAGTTGCAGCCTTTAAAATGTTCAAAGAAACACTTATCAGTGCTGGGTGTTCCAAATCTCTGTGATATAACCTAAACCATGTTTCGTGTGCATTATTGTTTATGGTAAGTGTATGGCAACGATGCTGAACTCTGAAACTGTACCAGGTTACAAATACCACGTCTTAAGCTCACTTTTAATTACAAGCTATTGTTCATATAAATGTTTGTTACAAGCACTGGAGTAGCACAGAGGGAAATACTAGATCTGCATCTGTGACCCCCAACCACTACTTGAGCCTGTTTACCTCTTTCTCACCTGCTCAGGTTGACCTCACCTGTGTGTTCCCAGCTGTGTGTCTTATCTTTGACATAAATCTTCGGAATAATCACCGGTTCTCTTCAGAGTGCCAGAAGCATTTGTGGCCTTATCTACCTCACTTTCCATACTTGTTTATTAAATGTCCTACTGTTAATTTAAAACAATACTTAATAAGTAGTGTTCATACACAAAAGAATGTAAACTCTATTATTTGTGATCCAGTGTGTGCATGTGCATGTATGAACACACACATATGTGCGCGCCTTATTCACCTACATTCTGTGACCCCTCTGCTTGTCACCTGGAGCCACCTCTCCCCCCCTGTCACTCACGCACAAGATTTACCTCCCCTACCCCCCACTTTCCCTCCCCAAGCGCTGTCAATCACACACCAGATTAACTGCTGACATCATTAAAGCAGTGTGGCCGCCCGATGTGCTGTTGGCACAGTCCAGGAATGCAGACTAGCACAGGGCGACATGGGCACACACAGAAAAAAGGCCAGTATGGATGATAGTGTGTATGCATCTTTATGTTGATTCGTTTATCTGCTTTTGGGAGACTGCTCATATTGTGATGGTTTAATATAAATTGTAAATAACAGATTACAATGTTGATTAATCTCCCTGTGCATGTTTTTGGTGGATTCCGTTGAGTTGTGTGAGCCTCCACAAACACTGGCTGATTAGGTCGGGGTTCCAGGCTTGTTGTAGTCTATATGGCTGGCTTCTGGCTGGACCTTATTGGCATTGTTCCCTGATTTTTCTATAGGCTTAACTATAGGAGTTAAGTTTGGCCTCCCTTGCTAATGTTGCCACAGCAACACTGATGTTACCACAGCTCCCCCCTGCTGGGCTGCACATAGAAATAAATTTCTTCTTTTTTTTTGCCTGTCCCATTTGGTTCTTTAGCCGTCAGAATTGTTGTCTGAAGACCAACAAGGATACCCAATGGATTTACTTTGCCAAATGGATCATCACGGCCTTGCTGTATTGGTCCATTTGATCAACCTTTGTTGTTATTATTTATTTTATTTTCAGTTGTTACAGACGGGACAGACATGACTGAGGGATAGTGAGAAAGGGCACTTAAAAAGAGAAAGAAGAGAAAAAAAAATCTCCTGGATCAGAAATAAATTTCTAATTCTGTGTCCCACAAAACCCGTGATTGAAGAGACTGCTCAACAAAGAAAGTGACTTAAGGGAAGCGCACATAAAACTCATATTTAAGCATAGTAAGGTATAGAAATGAAGCACTGGTGGTGAATAACATGAGTCAACATGAGTTGACTGTAAAAAAATCTCCCAGAAACAATGGGGTTTATTTTTCTAAGATCCCTGTGATTCTGCTCCAGACCCAAATGAAGCTTAGGTCATGTTGTCGGGAGAGGAAGCAGGAGGGAGTGGGGCAGAGGAGATTTCGGGAGGGTTGAGATAATAGAGGGGGAGGGATAAAGAAGAGAAGAGACTGGGGGACAAAAGCAAAAAGTGAGCAGATTTTAGGCCAAGACTTTGTTAATCACTTTTGGCTCTCACCTCAGTAATTAGGAGCCATCCTTACGAAACCCCAAATAAAAGGCAATTGTACTAAAGGCTAAAAAACTCTCACACTTTGGACAGGCTCCTCCATTCTTTCAGTTTCAGTGATATATATATCCCACCACTGTTTGGCCACTTTTTTTCTTTGCCCATGAGAGTGGGTTACCGTTGATCTCTTGTAGTGAGGTGGGGGGGTTTCAAGGGAAGGCACTCCACCCTTACCCAGGCCCCCTTGGCTGCAGCGCATCGCTGTGGTGCCAAGAATGTGCTGGAGTTTCTGGGTGGCGGCCATATTGGAAGCCTGTCTGACAGGTCCATTGTGCGTGTGTCAGATGGCTTCTGTGATTGGGCAGTTGTGTCCAGTCACGTTTGGGCACTGTGTTCGGATTGTCTGTGCTGGTAAGCAGACTGTCCATTCGCTCTCTTCCAAAGTTTGGGAATACTACCCAAGACCACAGCAGCCTACTGAAATCATTTAAAAGCGGTTCTCAGATAATGTTCAGAAGCAGTGTTATTGCTTTCGACTGTACTGTAAAATAAAACACATTTGCATGACTCTTTCTTGAATATTTTCTGTGTTTCTGACCCTGTTTTTTTTCTCTTTTGTTTTTGTTTTATCTTATAGTCCATGTCTCGTAATATCTTGCGTGTTGGGCTTCACTCTCTTGGGTCAGCTTTGTGGAATGATGACCTGAGTTGCCACGACGACCCCATGCATAACCACGCCTTGACTACCTTTCTTTATGGACTGCGTGCCTTACTGAGGTCATCACTGTCAGTTGCAGTAGTTACTGTTCCTTCTCATCTTATTCAGGTAAAACACTGGTTGACACGTGTAAACAGTTAAACATAGTTGAGAATCTCTTTTTGAAAGAGGTTTGTCGGTAGTTTTATGACGTGCAAAAACATTTATTCTTGTGTCTCTTTCCTCCAGTGGGATGTTCTAAACTTGATTTGATTATGTCTTTTTTATTAGTAGAGTGCATAGTATGAAGTCTTTTGTACTGTGTCATCCTCCTGACCCTGTAGTTCAGTGTCACCTTGGTATTACTCAGGCCACTTCCTGGAAGCCATGCTTTTGCAGCAAACACAGTCAGTTGCATACTTATTTTAAAGGCCTTTGAATCTGTTAGGGGGTTTATGGTGCTGTTTTTAAAATTAGAGTTTTAAGCAGAGTGTGAGCCTGTGTATGTATTTTATTATCTTACTAATATTAGTCCTTGCAGTTGCGAGTTGTAAGTGTAAATCTTGGGAGGAGGTGGGTGGTGTGGTTAGGCAATTGGGGGGAGTCCACGTGCATGCGCCTGTGTCCAGTCTGGCCTCTCAGTGTGAAGATGGAGTCATCTGCTGAGGCATATGGCAAACCACAGCCCTCCCCCAGACAGTCAACCACAGAAGCACACTCACCAGAAAAGCCATCTGAGACTTTCTGCCAAAATGTTTCAACCTGCCCACTCTTTTACTGTAACACCCTACTTTCTTACTCACTCACTCAATCACATGAGCATGAAAACACTGTTATTTCTGAGCCTTTTATACAGAGATATAGGTCAGTAACTTACAGAACAGCTGTGTTGTCATAACTTGCTCTGGCTCCAGGCCTATATGTGCTCACTGCACAGCGGCCTTGGCCTAGTCAAAAAAAGGTAGAGTGGCTAACTAGCAGATGTCAGCTGTGGTGGGAGCGGTCCCCCTGTCCCACTCTGGCCAAGCTTCCAAACCCTTAATCTGTCCCCTCCCCCTCCTCCACCCTGGGGAGAGAAGTGAATGAGTTGGGGAAGAACAGGAGAGGAGATTTTGGACTGAATCAGGTGTTCAGTAACTAAGCCAACATAGAGGTAATTAGGGCTATGTGACCTTATTATTAGTTATATAATTTAGTTATACAATTAATGTGAATTTCATTCACTCAGTAAAGTGATTAATCATTTGAAGGCAGTGGTGTGTAAAACCTACTCATTTTAAACTGATAACAGAAATTAGTTTGACATGGTAGAAGAGTTTCTTTGTGCCAGAGCATTTCTTAAATAGTTATAATGGAGAAGGTATGGCCTTTGGAAAACTGTCTAGACTAGTAGCAATGGGCTACCTGGCCATGGCTCTATTGTCTTGGCCAGCTAGCCCACCGCTGCTAGCCTACAATACTCAATGCATTATTGAGCAGCTTGGGAAGCTGAACAACTCACTGAAAGCCTACTCACAGCAGCCCAGTGCTACAATCCATCTGAAATATTAATTAAGCTCGTCTTAGCCCGGTTCCCCTCAATCTTACTTGGTCCTGCTACCACACCCATCCCACACACAAATGTAAAGTTCACATTCTTCCCCATAATGCATCTATACTCTCATCTATACTCACCTGGTGCTCAGACTAACGCGTTGTCCTGATTGACGTAAATATTGCAGCTCGTCCAGAAAGATGTCCACATAGCCTCTACACCATTTATATAAGCTGCAGTCTTACCTATGAATATAGCACTTGCCTATTCTTGTAATTCCGAAGAGCAGAGCAGTTTTTTCAATTGTAAAATAACTCCTGTTACTGACTTTATTTCTTTGCATATCTTCAAGAGAATATTTCATATTTTCATTTTGTTCAACTTTTGATCATCAGAAAGTCATCTTTAACTCACTCAGACTGAGTTGGGACCATATTAATAAGATTGTTTACTTGATGACATGTATACCCAGTGGCATTAGTTGTATGCCATTGAGTCAAACAGCCAAATGAAAACAACAATAGCTGTAATGTTGCAGCATAAGGTGAACATTGGGCCCTCTCTGTGACCTGTCAGACAGTGGTCATCCGCTGAAGCTGAGGGTTTCAGGGGATTTGCACTGACCTAATCTGAATTTATTGAGGTAGCATAGAGTTTAATTACAGGACTCAAACGAGTCTTGTTACAGCCCTTTATTAATTATAAATAACATATAAAGAATTATATTCAGCAGAGGGGAGCATTTCTTTTATTGCTTTAAAAACTCAAGAAGCTGAGGCGCATGTGCGTGTCTTACCGACCTCATTCTGCCCTGTTGCTATTAAACTGAGCTGCTGTATGTGGAAAGTTTGAAACAAATCACTCCTTGATAAGGAATCTAATCTATCTATTTATGTGCACACAGAAGAGTTATAATCCTCTAAACAGATTTGTACAGATAAAGTTTTTCATGGGCTATTGCTCAGATACTGAGTCATATTGTGCCATTAGTGTTTTTAATAATGTGTTGAATAATGCTTATCGAAACTCTCGAATTGGCTGTAATTGCTGCACGAGTGACTTCAGATTCTCTGTAAGTGCTGGTGGTACTGACTGGTAGGATATGCATACTTTAAAAGTAGGACAAAAATGAAAAGGAAGAAGAAAGAGTGGGGAAAAGACATGAAGGCATGAAAACTGCATTAGGCGGTGGCAGCCAACACAGAGAGAAGGATGTGAATGATTCAGGAGGCAAAGGGATTAATAATGCAGGACTCCCTCTCCCCCTATGTCCCAATGTCCCTCTCTCTTCCTCCCTTTCACTCTTTTACCCTCTGCTTCCACCCTTTTGTATATTCCTTCCTCATTCTTTTTCTCTACTGTATTCAGCCCTAATTTGTCCACTTTATTGTCAAGTCACTGAGCAAACCAGTAGGGGGAGCTATCCACTCCAAGCCTATGTTACTTCTCAAACTTCTCCCCAGTCCTCCCCTGCTGGGTGCAGGTTTAAGTTTGTGCACCAGCTATCCAGCTATAAGCTTTTTCGTGAAACATTTGATGAAATGAAATATTTACAGTGTGGCACATTTTCCCATGCTTTTCTTTCTCTCTTTTTTCAAATCTATGACGTAAGGTTTATCTCCATTTGTTTGCCCCATCACTACTTTCCCTTCTATCCCTCATCACATTCACATAAGCCATGGGCAGAAATGACCTGGTCACAGGAAATGATGACCTAATTTAATTGAAACTCTGATGGCCCGTCAGGAGGCTTTTAATTACCTGTTAATGTTCTGTGTCTCTTTCCCCCTCCCTCCCTCCCTCCCTCCCTCAATCTTGGTCTGTCTCTGTCCTACAGGACCGGGCTCTAATGGGCAACATTACCAGGCTATGTGACAATGCCATAGCCTTAGAATCATTCAAAGGCTCTGAGAGAGAGACCAACCCTCTCTACAAAGACTACCATGGTAAGAACACACACGCTTATCTTTCTGTCTCTTTTCCATCAAATACACACACATACATACAGGCAGTGCATTAAGGCTGAGGCTGGGCTGTGGATGGAGGCAGGGCAGCCCCCTTGCAGGCCAGACTGTCAGTGCGCGTTAGTGTGCTGCTGCTCAATCAGACGTGCTCCTCAGTAGACAGGCCGGGGGGGATTCAGCTGCCACGCTGTACCCCCTCTCCCTCGCACCCACTGCCCCCACCCTCCATCCCTGCCTCCCCCCTCCAGCAGAGCCTCTCTCCCTCTCGCCTCGCCCACTCTCATCCCCAGTCCCATACCCCTGAGGCTCTGGAGCAGAGCAGACCAACACTGGGGAATCGATATTCTCACCATCACTCTCTCTTCCTCTCTGCCTCTATCGCTCTATCCCTCGGTCAATGTCTCCGTGGCCAGCATGCTCTGCTAATAAATGGAGGGCAAGGCTTTCAGTAGGGGAAAGGACACTGGTAAGGGACACTTGGAGAGAAAGAAATAAGGAAACACGAAGGGAGGGCAGGCACCGTAGTTTGTATTTGCGTTCCTCATCCTCACCATCACTTTTTCTGTACAGTTTCATCTTTCCTTCTTTCTCCGGCATGTTTTCCTCTTTTCTGTCACTCTATCACACCCTCCACGCATAAAGGTCAGTTTAAGCGAGTTGGGTATTTTTAGCAGTGCCTCTCGAACTCTCCCACTCGCTCTTGCGCTTTTCCTCTCACCCCCCCCTCCACCCCCCCCTCGTGTTAGACGGCCCTAGTTGTGACAGATGAAGGGATGAGATTGAAAACATTCAATGGCAGATTTTGTTTTCATCCAACAGCATGTTTTATTTAGATCACACATCCCAGCAGTGATCACATTCCTCTGCATTGTGAGGGCAGGTGGCTTTTCAGCTCATGCAACATGAGTGTGAGGATGTATAATTTTTTTTAATGATTTTGTTTTGCAAAAACAAAACAGAACGTTCTTTTTAATTTGCAGTTAATATTGTTTGCACACCTTGTTCAAATATATGTTTGCCCTGTTCAACCAGCCAGAGAATCTCTGGTTGGGTTATGAAATACATTTACGTGTACAATTGTTTTGATGTGTGCTCATGAGTGCAAACGCATCTGGTACGAGTGTGAGAGTGTGCGCGCGGAGGCGCGTGCGTGTTTGCGGCAGCAGTTGAGGGCTGCTCAAAGCATGCTGGGAAGCCTGTCACTGCAAATCAGGCAAGGGGAAATCACCCAAGTGCACAGAGGAGAGAACCCACCATCCCCCACTTTTTATGTCTGTCTTCCTTTCTCCATTACTCCCTCGATCACTCCTTTTCTCTCTCACACTTATTTATACCTCCCTACTTTTACAGTATGTAACCAGTTTTAAGAAAACTGGGGTGAATTAATTGAGGACTAAGAGTGGGGGGAAAAAAATCCACCAAAACTTTGTAAGAATCCGTAGCTTGCGTTTTTGTCTTGTGTCTTTATTGTTCTAGTATGTCCCAGTGTAAGTTGGCCAATTTTCATTCGCTCATACTCCAAATCATAGGAAAAGTCTAACATGCAGATATGTGAACAAAATACTTCTTCATTTCAGTCTGCCAATGACATTTACTCAGTATATTCTATTGCAGATTTAGTTGTTAGTAATTTTACAATTAATTTGTGCCTTAAATTTAATCCTCTTGTACAGATGCAAATTTTCAAAACAAACCCCCAAACTTTAAAAAAAATCCTTCACCTTATAATGATCAGTTAGACATTTGAAAGCCATTGCAAAACTTTGAAACATTCAAAAATATAATCTGTTACTAAAATACTGTAAAGACATGAAGACTTGCATTTATGAATGGATTTATCAAACTTAATATTAGTTTTTGCTGAGGTCAACGTGGGGTCACTAGTAATTTTTTATTAGCTCTTCTCATACAGCTACTGCCTACATACTAAAATGTTACCTTGAAAGGTGCAGGGGAACAGCATTCTTCCAAAATAGGGGTATTGAGCTTAATAATGAAGGCTAATTTCTTGCTAGTTGGTAGTAACTCAGTAAATCTGTAAAATTCTGTCACTTATTTTATGTTTATATAAAAAATGGCACGTGTGAGAAACACGATGGGGTTTTCTGTTGGCACAGTCAAATAAAATACACATGCTCTGTAATAAATGAAGTAGTAAGGCAGGAAGAAGTAAAGGAAGCTCTTACTTTGTGTGGTATTTCAGGTTTAATCTGCTCCCTCTTCCTTTCACAGGCCTGCTACACGTACGCCAAGTACCTTACCTGAACTGTCTGGCGAGCCAACTCCCTGACCACAAGGACCTGGCTTTTAAGCTCAAGAGAAAACAGTTCAGTATTGAGGTATGTTGTCAAAGGTACTCAGCGTAACCAGGATCTATTCATTAAAAAGACAGTATTCCAAGGGTCACACCCGTTAAACCCTGTATAATGTGATATCTCATCAGATTTTTTTTGTTTTTCTTTCTTTTTTAAAAAATGTTTGAATTTTTTAGTTGCTCTGATTTTACCTCCCTGGTCTATTTTAATTGTAACTTGCCTTGTAGCCATTAACCTAAAACCAAAAGCGATGTCGATACAAAGTAATTATTTATTAAGAAAGATTACATTTGCTTCGTGCAGATGAGAACTCTCTCACGTAGGCGAAGCTCTGCCAACCTTTGTTTACTTTTGTCTGCTATTGGGTGACAAAATCAAAGGAGAAGCTATTGATTACACTCTGTTGCTACCACAGTTATTTGAGTGTAATGCCAAGAGGCAACAAAGTGAGAAAAATCCATCTATAATCATAAATACACAATACTGCTTCTGCTGCTTATGACAGTTAATTATGTAGTTTTCTATGTTTTTATGTTGGGATTGCATTAATTTGTTACCAGCCATGACTCTGATCCAAGGATGTGACCCTGCATTAGTTTAGCACTCAGTACTTTTGTTTTTCAGCCACAAGAATGAGGCAACAGCAACAAACAGGGTTTGCAGAGAGAAAGAAAAGCTCTCAGATTACGTGCTTACTCTAATAAGGAGCAACATTACCTTAATATGTAAGATAGCTTGAAATTCCAGTGTGACATCTAAAGACCCATTAGTGCATTTGCATGTATGACTTAAAATTAATTAGAGTATTAGTGAATGTTTCTAACATTTTATCCAGTATATTATATACACAAGAGAGCAAAATGATGTAATGAAGTGCAATACACCACCTATACCAACAACCACTGTGGCATCAATAATAGAAATTATGTAGAATTTAGAGTGGAAATGTTTTCTTGGATTGCATTTTATTTTACTGTGTGTACCTAGGTGATTGTATGGGCTTCCTCTTTCTTCATTCATTTTGATGTATGATTGATCATATTCTTTCTCTTTTGCACGATCATTCTCGGGCAGAGCAATCATTCTGTCACTGAGCTGCCACTCCAGAGAGAAATTAAGGGGCCCTCCTCTTAGCTCAGCCTCATGATTGGTCCTCATTACATTATCATTACCTTATCACACCCTCTGGTCCATGGCTCTTAGTGACTCCTATTGTTTCAGCCAGGATTTGTAGGGGAGGAGAGAAATGCCTGTGCCACCCCCAAACTTCCCTCCATCTTATGGTCAATCCTTTCTCATTTTTTTGCCCGCCTTAACTGCCCTTCCAACCCTTTCTTCTGTCTGACCCAATCCCTCCTCCTTTCTCTGATTTCCCCAACATACCACTCCAGTGATTTATTAGGTTTGTAAAAGTCAAGGTAGTTATCCTAAATGGTCTTTTAATTAGGCTCTGTATTGGGCAGGCCAGGAGTTCAGAGGCCTAGAGAATCCCAGTAGCTCTGTGGGGCCTGGATCCCCTGTCATATATTCCAGCAGCACATTGTTAAGACCAAGCTTTGTCTGCCTTTCTTGTTTAAGGAGCTTTATTGAAGTTTTTTGCTGAGTGGGAGTCATACTCTTGCGCTGCCCATATGGAAAAGAAATAGTAAAAACTTATAAAAGACTTGCATAAGATTTGGCTTACTTAATATAGTGAATCATATAAGGCTTATATGATTCACTCATGAAAGCGGCCACTTTCTCATTACTTTCATATATTCTTTTAGGAAGTATCCAAAACATACAAGTTTCATTTATATAATTTTTCAAGGGATCTTATATCTGTTTTCACTCTTGTATGCTTTTCATATAAATTTCACACAAGACAGATACAAACTTTATAAGATTTATATATATCGTTTCCATATCGGTGTCTTTATAACATATGCTTAAAACTTCTGCAATATCCACCTATGATTTTTTTAAGGATTGTAAAATGGATGCACTTATTGACACAAGATCGTACTTAATATAAAATGTCACAGTCCTATGAGACATTGCTATATGTTAGGGAATTTTCCAGAGAACATCGTATCACCAGTCATGCATCAAATCAGCCAAAACACATATTAGTCATTGTAATGCCCTATTATGTGCTTTGTGTTGTGTTCTCTGGCATTGTGATTCGCTGTCATTAATTTGTACATCATCTGAGTTAGAAATGTCACAAAGGTATGAATGCACGTGCTCTTCCTTCACTGTTGCAGAGTATGGGTATATATGTCTACTGGTGTGCATCTCACACATACATTGCTCAGTGTATACTGTGTTTGACCTATTGGTTAACTGCCTCGGTGGGCCGCTGATTGACACATAAGATGGTGACTGGATTTTAAGCGTGGTGTCTGACGTGTGACAGCCCACACCATCCCTGCTAATCACCTCATTTACTCATGCTACAACTCTTCTGCCTGGAGCCACGTAATACAACATTTTCTCTACTGCTCAGTCTTCAACAGATCCATGTTGCTATGTACCTTTTTCAACTGTTGACTCATTTTCCATATATGAAAGGCACTGAATGCAGCAGCTTTCTTTTTATCATCTATCTGGATTAATTTGCGATGCGGTGGTGGAAAGTGACAGGTGATTGACAGTGCTACCTTCTCACCAGCTCGGTCAGGCAGCTGCATGTCTCCCCAGCCACACATAGATTTGTCCTGGTAACTAATTTCTTAACTGCTGTTTGACTCATGTTTATATCCCCTAACATTTCTGGAATGCAGAAAGTGTTTGTTTGCCAGCTCACAGAGTGCAGGGATTATTTATAAGAAAGTGATCTTGTATTTATTAGTTTTGATTTTATTTTTTAAATGGTGGGTTTTGGTTTTAGCAAATAAATTCCCCCATTTCTCAATCGGTATTCTGTTGGTTCTTTTTTTTTAAGGTCACCACGATAGCTCATGATGTTTCTCAGAGTTCAAGCTGCGGTTGATGAGCAGTTATTAGCCACGACGCCTGAAGCCAGAATTAACCCGTGGCCCTGTCTGAGCAGGTAGAGGAGTGTTAGGTGTTTAAGAGATTAACACATACTCAGAGAGACATATACAAACAATACTTGCTCTCACACACATACAGATATTAACATTCATGCAATGGCACAAGCAAATATGTATTGGGAAATGCGGACACGCCTTAATTGTTAGACACTTTCTGAAAACACGCAATGTGTGTGAGAATTTTCCCAGCCACTCAGCTAATACAGGCTTCTGTCAGTGGTTTCACAAGGGAAGATGCTTTAAGGATGAAGCTCTGAAGAATGTAGATAGTACATTCTCTTTACCTTTGGTTGACCCTTTAAACTGACAGGCAGTGTGCCCGTGGGGTACTGGGGTGCCAGAGGTAGGTCACGGGGTCAAATACGCCATAAGACAAGGATTTATGTCAAATTAGTCCTCTATTAGAGATGCTATGCGAAGATGTCTGTTGCTCTGACAAGTCATTTGCTATGGCGGTGTAGTGTATACATAGGAAAAGTTTCATGTCATTGAGAACTGTTATATTTTTAGAGTATTTTGCATTATTATAAAGAGAAAGGAGTCAGTGAAAGGAAGCTGGTGAAGAAAGGATGACACATGACGACAAAGGTCATATAAAATATAGGGATTACATCACAGTTTCTTACGTGTAGTAATATTGCACATCCTGGTTCATTTGTATGACACCACTTTTTTGAGGTGTCAGTCCAAACCAGCCTCAGGGTCAACTAGAAATGGCTTAACCATTTCTGTCACCTATCAAGGTACAGTTAATATTAATTTCTGCTATTTACTTTGAAGGATAATAGAATAGAATAGAATAGAATAATCTTTTAATTGCCCCACAAGGGGAAATTTGGTTGTAACAGCAGCCAGAAAGACACATATACAACAAACAGGACACAGAACAGAAACATACACAATTTTTCTTACATATTTACATTAAGGATAATGGTTAGTATAAACAGAGTACTGTACAGTTATTAAATTAAATAAAAACATGATAGCTTCAGATTTTCTTTGGACTTTGGTTGCTTTTTCACTTATTTTCAGCATAAATACTTTTAATTCAGCCTCTTAATGTTGACCTATGACTTATTCAAGCATCTAAAAGGAACCTAACTAGAACTAGAAGGATGAAACAGTGTTTTGTCTGTACATGACAGACAACTTGTCAAAGAACTCATTTTAAATAGAATCTTTTGTCACATTGTTACTAGCTGCCTGTCAACATTTCATTTGTTTCCATTTTTTTTTAGCTGAATCAACAAAAAATTCCAAAGATAAAATCGTTTGACACATATGAAATAATAATTTTTCACCAACAAGGTGAAGTTCTAAGAGCTAGTAGCTGAAAATGACATATCTCAGCATGGTGTGCAGTGTGCCTTTAAAAAATCTGGGAAACTGGACAAGTGGACAACAACAGAGCTAGCAGACCAAAAAATAAATTTAAAAAACCTACAGCAGTCGAACAGTATCTGAAAGTCGTCTCCTTGAGAAATGGCAAAAAATGCAGCAAAGACTTCTGTGGTCATTATGTGTAAAGGAGTTCAGGATGGAGGAAGAACATGGAGTGTCGACAGCTGTTTGTAAAACATGGTGGAGGCTCGGTTATGTTTGGGACTGCCCTTCAGCCACTGGTGTTGGAGGTTTTGAATGTCCTTCAAGAAGCCTGAAGAACAATTCCTGAAGACTACTTAAAGAAAAAGCTTGTCTAAGAGAATTCAAGCTGCGTTGATGGATGTGGTCATACCAAATATTGACTTTCAAGCTTGTTAGAACTGCTCTAAATCTGTTTTTGATTAGATTTTTCTATTATTTAAATCTCCATATATAAATGCTATTAAAAATGCAGAGTCTACCATATTTGAACTTTTTTTACACTATATTATATATTTACCTCTGACACTACCAACTCCTCTCTCCTAAAAACTTCTCAAGTTGTCCAAAAACCTTCCATCCCACATGACATGAACGTGAGTAATTAACTTTTCCGTGCGTTGGAGGAAAGCCACAAGATAGCAGAAAATAACATTAAGAGGATAATGATAGTGATGAAAAGAATAAGACTTGAGAAGAACGGGAAGACAAACTGAAAGAGTCCGAGGGAGGTGTATAGAGAAGGTTAATGTTTCTTGGCATGTCCTCAAAACGTCTTTAAGACAACGCCTGCGTCTGCCCCCTGTTGAAGCCTGTGGGTGCCAAGGGAAGGGTGTTAATGGACCTATGTGAGGAACAGAGCGAAGACTTGGAGAGGAGGGGGAAGGCATGAGCGGAGAGGAGCAGTTAAGTGATTCTCAGGTCAGGTCTAATTAAAATGAGGGCTTTTCCTCAGAGGCACCAAACCGTCTAAAAGGGACGGAAAGAAAGAATTGTAAAATACATAATGAATTCGACAGAGAACAAGCTTCAGGGCCTTGTTTTTACATTTGTTTATATGGTTGTTTGTATTCGATGCCTAATCGTATATAAGACTCCCCAAGTCTCCAATAATGCCCAGTGTTAAAGATCAGAGAAAAGCCAATGCTGAGAAGAACAGAAATGGAGAAAGAGCTGAACCCAGTCATTTAATATTTACTTCCAATAGCAGATCATAATGACGGTTCGTCGGATAAGAAAAGAAATCTGAAACAGTGGGCTTACAGGATTTCCTGAACCTATTAATGACACTGAAAACTCCATACACCTGCTTGTGATTCCCACATGTGGCTTGGGAATCACGATCAGATGGGAATGGTACCCTTGGAATAATATTTCAGTTGAATTATTTATACTTCCTCCCTTGGTGCACATCAACCTCTGTTGCATTTGGGAATGAGGTGTGCTTATGGTTTGTGCGTGTATGAAAACAAGAGAGACAATTTGGTGCAGGCCAGTCAGTAGCACGCCATCGCACCCCTCAGCTGAACAATATTCTCAACATACATCAGATTGTTATCTATTATTTAGCAGAGTTTTTATCTATTCTGCAAATGTGCATGTGTCTTTGAAAAGCCTAGCTCATACCGTGGCTGAGTCTTGTGTGTGTGTGTGGATTGCAAAAATGTGCAAGTTTTTTTTTTTTCTTAAGAGGTGTGGGGGGTTGTTTGTTTTTGGGTGCACTTGACATCCGTGCGATTCAGGTTGTCTGCACAAGTTTATGTATTTATTAAATAGCGACCTTTGATAAATGTGTTAATTAAGACAAGCACAAACCTACAACCAAATCCACTCCACTAATGCCACAACAAATCAGCAGAGTTTTATGTGTGGGAGTGGAAATGTTACTCCCTGTAGTGCTATATGTGGTCTGCCAAGCTATTAAAGATGTGCTTGTGCAAGCAAGGTCAAGGTTCAGAAAATCACTAAAGACACTGGTTAAAACAGTCCAAATGAGCATTTTTTTTCATTGTCCAGCACCTAGGGAGAAAAGGCAGTAGCAGTTGTGTTTGTTGTAGCCAAGTCAAAGCTCAGTGCGAGAATATTTGGGGCAGCCAAATGTGCTGCCCTCCATACCATATCAACAAAACGCCGAAACTTTTCTTTCAAACAGACAGTATTAAAGCAAAACAAAACAAGGCATATGTGCTCCTCCTGCCAGATTGAGTAAGAGTGTGGTCTGCTTGAACTCATCCTGGAAGTGAAGCTGTTTCATCAGTGAGCAGTGAACCCTTAACATGGTCCATGGACCACTCAGCCCCCATCAGACTAGACTGGCCACATTGGACTCAGACCTGATTAAAGTAGCCCTAGTTGTCTTCAGCTCCCATTAGAGAAAGGCAAAAAGGCTATAACATGTATGCCACCCCGCATCCATGGGGTCTTGTGGCACTATAGGGTATGTGTAAGCCTGTTCAAAAAGGGCTCGTATTAACATAATGGTAGTGACTGGAGAACTATAGGCCCTCTGGTGCTTATAAACTAAGTCTCACTGTATATTTGGCTTCTTCATTTTTATTTACTTTTTGTTATTTCCTATCTTTTTAAAGACTCTGTCTAATTTTGCCTTAGGTTTATGCACTTTCCGTGCAAGTCTTAAAAACTCTTTGCAAGAGTGTCAAGTTTGCCACTGTAAATTCTGATATTCCTTTTCCTCATAGTCAGGCACAATCCTGATTTTAAAAAATACAACAACACCCCCCCCAAACAAACATACATCCAGCAGCATAAAAAATGTTCAGTGGTTAATTTCAGAGACCTCTGAATAAATAACTGCAATGGGTATGTTTTAAAATTTGCATGTAAAATTGAAAAGAGGTAAATTTTGGTAATTTGTACTTTCAGAACTTTCAAACGCATTAATCCAGATATAAACACTTAATATTACAGATATTCTGCATTCAAAACGTGTTCTTTCTAAACTTGCACAGAAAGACTGTTGCCATGATTATCGTTGGACAAAAAAATGCAAAAGGCAGTGGCTTTCTCATTTTAAATGAAACGGTGTCCTTCCTGCTGTTGGTCCGCAGAGAACGTTAAAATTGCCATCATGAGCACAAACGGCTCTATGGTCGGTGTGGTTCAAAGGTGGAATGTTGATCCGGAGCAGGAGCATCAAACTCAGGAAGGCAGTCTGCATGGGTCCTAAAAATAACTTTCCCACACTCTCACCGCTCAGTGTCCTGGGGGGTCAGGAGGAGGAGTGTGTGTATGTGTCCACTCAGTGCCGATGTAGTACTATGCTGTTTTAATATTAATACATTTGAAAACCCAGAGACTCCTTTAATTTTCGGGTAATTTGAAGTTTGTTAACAGTTTAATCTTCCTGTGAAATAGTTTGACAAGCAAACAGTTTGCACATTTAGGCCATTCAATGATAACAAATGATGAATTCAAAATGTATTTTACATTGAAGATGTCATTCTTCACCCATTTTCTGGCTTCCTTTTGGTCACACATCTCATTTTGTCGCTAAAATTTTCTCAAAACATCATTACTAATGGTAGTGATGTGGCCTTGTGTTAAGATTCCATATTGTTCAGTCAGGTGAAATCTCAAAGATTTGCAGTCAGCCTTACATATCTGTGCTATTGTGCAATAACTATAGTAATACAGTAGCAGAAACTTGGTCCCTTAATCATGTTGTTCTTCGAACGTCAACATTTTTTTAAAAGCTCGTTTTCCCATTCTTACTCCAACAGTCTTGGTATTAGAAATCCATCATTTCTAGATTCTGGACATAAAGAATGTGCTTACATCATTTACTCATTAATTTGTTTGCATCACAAAGTAGTAGGCTTAGAAATACCAGATCAGTTGGACACTTAGCCTTTTTTTCAAATTACTTTCACTGTCTGCAATCCCTCAATGACAAAAACAAATTGGATCTCTTGATCCTCTTTCTTTTTCCTTCCCCGAGCACACTATACAGGCATTTGTTTCAGCTAATCATGGCAGCTACTTAACCCTTGCTACTGTGAATATGGTTGCATTTAAAAAGGATTCACCCAACAGTCAACACAGAGTTGTTTAAAGTGGTGTTGGCCATTGAGTGAAGTTAGCCGGCTGCTGAATGTAGTGGTGCTCATGAATTTTACGAGGGCAAGTGTCCCTGTCCTTCAGAGTTCACAGGTGGCCATTGAAAGGCTCAGTCAGATGATGGAGGATAGTTAGGGCATGTATAGAGCCCTGAATAGACTTTAATTATACAGAGTAGATGAGTCAGAGGGCCATTCGAAGGACAGCTTGCAGTTCAAAAGAAAAGTTAGAGGGCAAGGTGATGATGCTTCACTGAAAAGTTTGCGACCCTTTTTGTGAGTTAGACAGCATGTGTGACTCAGAGGTTTTATATTTATTTTGTGAAAATAAAAATGAAATCTGTGCGCGTCTGTGTGTGTGATTGTATGTGTATTAACACACATACATGAACGTGTGAGGGTGGGGGGTGGACACTGGGTGGGAGAGCACTCCAGTGTGTGGCTTAACCAAACTTTCCTTTTGTCCCTAACAATGATGAGTGATGGTGAGTGACAGGGGTGTTAGGAGTGGGATCTGGGGAACAGAATGCACAGAAGCAGCGCTCACCCAAACTTACACAAAAGGCAGCAAAAGGTCAAATCTGAGGCAAGCTACTCGTCCACTAGCACATAATATTGCACTATAATAAACATGAACATTTTGTTTGTTTTATTTGTGCTTCAGTTTTATTTTGCTGCACTGCATCCCAGATGTTTTAAGAAATACAAAGTTACTGTCAGTTACTGATTGTCAAATGTGTTTCTACTGGGACTCTTATTACACTGAGCCCTTGAATTACTGTTTACATTTAATGAAAGAGAGTTGCTTCATAATGCACTATATTTCTCTGCATCTCTGTTTTTTGGCAAACTGAATAACAGTGTATTCTCTTACTCTGAACCAATTATGAAAACATGCACAGTTGTCTCCTTTTGTTACGCAAAATCCATACATTCTGCTTACACAGCCCAACTAAGCACACACAAACCCCTCCTTTTGCCCACATGCACACATTATGCCCCACCGCTAGCCAGGGATGAGAAGGACTTGCGTGCAAGTGTTTCCCAGGAGGCAGTTGTAGTCCGAGGGTTCTGAGGCCCAGGGATGGCTCTAGATGGCGGTTAAAGAGGAACCAGTTTTTTTTTTTCGTTTTTTTTTTTGCCTGCTCTCTTCCTAGCCCTCCCCCTTTATGGGTACAGGCAGTGATCATAATGGGGGGTGACAGCTCACCTCTCCCTAGCGTGCCTACAGTCCTTGGAGCGTTAGACCCCCCCGCGTAACCATACCACCACCCCTAAGTCCCGGAAGGCCACAAAGGTTACTCCATATGTTAGTCTGAGGATTCTTATGAATCTTTTCTCCCCTCTTCAGACAAGTGTGTTTTCTGTCAAGTCTGCAAAGATTTGTCTGAGTCTAATCGAATGTAATACACTTCTGCTTGATCCCTGTGCCACAAGTACATATATATATGTGTGTGTGTGTGTGTGTGTGTGTGTGTGTGTGTGTGTGTGTGTA
>NW_005187567.1:355874-385452 GCF_000239375.1 Pundamilia nyererei
ATGTATGTGTATATAATTATTATTAGGGTTTTTTCTGTTTCTGTTTTCTTTTTGCACTGCCATCCTGTGCCTGCTGTTCTTCTGTGTGAGTTGCGACTCAGTGGTGTGAAAAGATCCAGTTCCACATCTATTAAAGGCTTCATGTTTGGAGAGTGAAGTGATCTGATGGTCTGATGTTGTATGCTCACTTACACAGAATATTTGAATGGGGGTGTCATGTACTGTACACTTGCTTTATCACCCTCTGCGAATGGGTGTGAGTGTATATATGTATTGGTGTGCTTAAATTTAGTCTTTCATTAGATTTATGTGTACATGGACTATACAGTTTTTAAAATACTGATTTAGTTTTCATGAAAACTGTGTTTCAGTACTTGTAATGAAACGTTTTAGATTAAAAGCAAGAAACTCAAGCGCCTCAGTTTAATTGGAAAGTCCAAAAGGTTTTTTGTTCTTTTTGATTGCTTGTACACTAAGATATAATTGCCAATATTTTTGGACTTTGTAATAAATAATACATTTTTCACCTACTCAGTGACTTCATTTAGTCATATGAGTAATACCTTGTTCCCTTCAACAAGGGGAAAGATCATACACGATGTCCTTATCTATATAAACATCAAAGTCCACAGTTTCCTTTAATGCATATTCTTAAAAACAAAGTCATCGTTTGAGCTTTCTGAATCAACAGAGGACTTGTAAGGAGGCAGGTATGCAATGCAAAATTATAATCAAAATCAGTACAGTGAATTTTTTTACATCTTAGTATGTGTTTGTGTGAGTGGAGGCATGGAGACTTGCACAGATATTAACAGGCAGGGAAATTTTTATGATGAAGAGTGTGTGTGTCGAGAGGAGGGTTTGCATGCTCGGATGAGTGAGGAATAGTGCATCAAAGCAAGTGTAGTGGTGAATATTCGAGTAGATAGAGTGTTAGCAGAGTCACTCTGTGTAGAAAAAGAAGTGCTTTTCCTTCTCATACTCACTCGCTGTCCCTCCTTCTGTGTCCCTCTCATTCACTGTTTCTTTTGTGGGAGGCTTCCGTACTCTAGTCCTCTTTTTAATCATAGTCAGCTTTTTAAGATTGTCATCTTTCTACATTCATGACCTTGCTTCCAACTTAACAGCGTTCGCATTCACTCGTCTCACCTCATTTACTTCCAGACACAAAGTCGACCTGGCACCTTATAAGCTGCTGCCTGTTTTAAGAAGTTGTAATCATGGCGAACATTCAAGCTAAACTCAACCGCCAAACCTCATTTCACTTACACACACAGACTCACACATCCCCCCAAAAAGATGAGACGATCTAATTTGGATGCCTGGACAAAAGTGCTCAGGCAAAGTAGCACTGCTGTGGGAATCAATCTGCAACCCAAAGGGGTTGTGTGCGGCTTACTGGCATCCTTTTCAAACAGCCTGCAGGCTAAAGTGAAATCCCAGCCACGCCCCACATATCACCCCATGTAATGTTTGAGGATGCGTTCAGCACTTACCGTAGACACGCAATATTTTACAGTCGATTTTTCCCCCCCTTCCACATGGGCCTTCTCCCTTTTTTGAATGCGGCGGACAAGTGCATTACCAATTCAGACCTTAATGGCAGCCTACATATCAGAGGAGATGCACTGGCTCGGTGTAATCTGACTTGTCTTAATTACAGGCAGTATTCAGTAATAGGCTGCTTCCATAGATATCAGCCATTAGAGCAATGTCTCTGGCAGGAGGGGTCTGATTGGCTACGAGGTAGGTGATAAAGAAGCCATGCCTCATTTCCCTCCAATTTTTTTGTTCGTACTTCCTTGTATTAAAGTCAAGCGTGAAGCTGGCAAAGGACTGTGTTAAACTGATTTATGTGGTCTTCTATTTGGTGGTAGCTAATCTGTGCTCCCTGACTGCATTGTCAGCAGTCAGCGTTCCTGTACATGATTTCACTGGATTAAAGCATTTTCCGAAAATTTTGGAGTTTAATTTAATCAACCCTTTTCTGATCTTGCTAAATTTGACATCAGAAGTGCGTTTTTTGTGCAGAAGTTGAATCTGCAACCTCAAACCAGTGGCGCTTACCTGCTAATTAAATGAAACCACAAGAAGAGTCCTCAAGTCCTCAGGAAAGTCCTTTTTTAAAAAGAGGATTTGACTGCTTCCCCGCTACTATTTTTGCAGGCTGGCTTTTCCCCCCTCATTACGAAGTTATGCATGCTGTTTGAGAACTCATAGTGTCATTTCCTTGAGTTTTTGTGTGTGCTGGATGCTGTGATTTACATTCATGTAAAAGATGACCGAAATGATATTGACTATATATTCGCAATTGTTCCATCTCACCTGTTCACATTGCTTTCATTAGAGCCAAAGCATGTGATCTGATGACATAATACTGTATGTTTGAGTAATTCCACAGATGGCTTCACCATCCATTTCAAATGCCATAAAACAAAGTCAAACCATTAAAGATAATATACCCATTATTAGTATGGAAATTTGAAATGGAATGCCACAGAGTACTGAAAGCTTGTCACTTGAGTGACAGTTAAAGACACTCCTGGTTCAGTGCACTGTATTTAAGATGTGTTTGATGTTTTTCAAACTCCATATTTGGCACATTATGCTCGGGTGGCAGCTCACACCTTGTTGGTATTTAAGACAGATTTCAGCGAATATTACTGGATTGTGGTGGCGGTTACATTTAAGGGTGCAGCTCCCTCATAACAGGGAGGTGTCGTCTGCTGACAGATCACTGTCTGGATGAGAGAGCACAGCAGCATCCCACCTCATTACCGTAGCAACACACTAACCGAGGGACCGACACACTGCTCGCTGTGATTAAGATGTAAATTTCCTCTAATTGGAATGTAAATTCATACATTTATATGAAGACGTCAGCTGTCAGATTGCAATATTGTGTCCTTTTTTCTCCCTCTCCCCTGTTCCCCAAGCAGGGACTAGGTGCCTGTAATCTGTATCATACTCCCGCAGCCCATCCTGGGATTTGCCGTTTGTTTAATGGCGGGCCCATTGTCCTGCATCCAGCCCGTCATTGTAATGCTTCCCATTCATGTTTCTGTGTTTTGTTGCAGTCTGATTTGCTCTCGCTACCTGTGTTTGTTCCTCCATGCATGGCTGAGCCGTCAGGGCTTTGGGGATGGGGAGGGACTTTGAGACGGGGCCGGGGTCATTGGGTGGCCGTATTTTGTGTGTGCATCGATTACTTCTGCTGAATGTTCCTCAATGCAAATAAGTCTGCCACTTTGAGAGGAAGCACATGTATCTGAAGTAATTAATTTTACCCTTGAATGCCAGCTGTGGTGTTGGTGTGATGTGTTCCAAATTGAGCTTTCTCACCAAAAAGGTGTTAATTTAGGGATTTGGCAGATGAAGTAAGTCTGTTTGCCAGTCTGTATGGCCAATGAAACTGGGATGCGCCATTTTTGTCCTGCTAATTCAGAGATTGTGCTCAAAGCACCTTGTCCAAGTTATGTCATTGTCTGCTTACCACAAATCAGTATATGACAAACAGAGTAGCTGTCTAATTTAGGGATTTGTTGGGTGGATGAATGAGCAGGTGCCTCATGTTTACAAAGGTGTTAACATTTTATATTGTTTTTATAAGTTATGACTTGTTGACTTTGTAATGTTAGCACATGACATTGTTCCTGCTCTTTGCAAGAATAGAAAGTTAACATATTATTATAACTGGTACTTCTATTTAGTGAAATGCAAAAGTCATGAAGTACACGTCATTTCTTTATACTTTGAGAGTTTGTTGTAATTTTTTAAAGTGATGTTGAGGAGTAATTCTTTTCCCAGCTTTCTGAAGCTCTTTCAAAGTTTTTATTTGGACGTGGGCTTCTTTTCCCCCTCACTTTCAGTCGGGTCCTTGTAACTAATACTTTTCAGAGGAAGGTTTTTGGTTTGTTTGTTTAGTCACTGAACATTGACCTATGAATCATTCAAGCATAAAAACGAGATACTTAACTCAAAGGATGAACCAGTGTTGTGTCTAGACAACACTGGTTCAACAAATTGGCAAAGAACCAATTCTGAATTGTGTCTTTCGGCACTTTGTGACTAGCAGCCTGTGACAAACACACATTTGTTCGGCATTCTTTGCTTGAATCTATGAAAAATGCCAAAGTTAACACAGTTTGACAGGCATAAAATAGTATTTTTGTACCAAGAAGGTGATCCTCAGAGAGCTATTGTCCGAAATCTCATGGTGTGCAGTGTGTCCAGAACAAAATTGAGGAAACCACTCAAGTGGAGGAGAAAAATTAGAAGTGGCAGGCCTAAAAAAGTATATCCAGCAGACGAACACTGTCGGGAAGTTATGTCTTTAAGAAATAGGAAAAGCCACCTTTGTTTTCACGCAACAAGCTTTACCGGTACCCACCAGAACAGGTTGTGTTCTGATGACAAATCAGATCTGACAAATTCACACAGAAGTACACTACACATTATTTCAATTAGGAAACATACAAGAGCAACGACTTAAATTCTATTTTTAAAGGAACTGTGTCTTATCTTTTCCTTTCTTCTAAAAAACCACTATACATTATCTCTGGTGATAAAACACTGGAGAATTACACTGTCTCATTGTAAAATACACATTGATTTTTAACAGTGGCTGTTATATAATTATGATGTTCTGTTTTTTTTGTAACAAGGAGGGATCTAAAACAGTAGAAAACAGTTTTTATCTCTGCTAAACATTAACAAATTTATTTGATTGATCCGTAACTCATAAGTCTCAGAGGTATCATTAAGGTGCAAACACCCTTCAGCCATTGAGAGTTTGTATTTATAGACCACATACACCTGTAGCTGCGAGTTCATCATTAGTGAATAAATTTAGTGATCAGTTGTGTAAGAGACATCGATGACTGGCTTGTGTAATCTTGTCCACTGGACATGTTTCGATGAACACAAACAACAGCAGGCGGATTTAATTTAGTTTGTTCCTGAATTGTACAGATTGAAAAACACCTGAGGGTGTGTGTTGGGGATGTTGCATATCTCCTGTACATTCCAATCAGGCACAGGTAGTGTGTGAAATTTCTCAAGTCACGCAAACCTGTCTTGGAAGCTGGTTCAGATACTGTAATTGCTGCAGCATTTTCATGGTTTTTCACACGCTTTCTGAAATTGTGAAGATACTAATTTCTGTGTGTGTGTGTGTGTGTGTGTGTGTGTGTGTGTGTGTGTGTGTGCGCGTGCCTGAAAGCCTTAATCTAAAAAAAATAAAATAAAATTAGAATCCTTTAAGAAAATGTGATATGTTCACAATACATCAGTGTGCGAAGCGTGCTGCAGGGTTTGACAGCAGCATGTGTTGATGTTGTAGGGTGCAGGAAATTAAAACACTGGAGGTCTCAGGAGAAACCTCTAGGCTATGTCAAGCTGGGAAGAAAAGGAGAGAGAGGGTGACACAACAGCTTCCTATTTTTATGTCCAGCAGACAATGCAGTTGGTAAAAAGCAGGTAAGTCCGTGCAGGCCTCTTGTGTGATGTTCTGTGTGGCCGAGCCTGGCATTCTCATGCACTCTGATTCCAGTTAAGGGTTGAGCTGTACGCCAGGAATCCTTACTATGCTGCCACAGCATGTCTGTGCTACTCCACCCACTTGTGGCACCAAACCTGCACAACGTGCCTTCCCTCAATTAGCTCTCCATCAGGAAGGAATCCTAATAAACCTGCTTCTTTCACTTCCACTCTATCCATCATCTTCAGTTTATTAAACCGAATCAACAGCGTGGAAATCTGATACGTTCTCAGCCACTGTTTCCGTTAACCAGGAATCTGCCTGTGGTCAGGTGAACCGGTTGGCTTTGCTCATGTGGGTTATTTTCAGTTTCTACATGATCCTGGAGAGCGGAGAGCGCACCATCCTTAGCAACTTAAAGTTACACCCGTCACCTGATTGCTTGCATGTGCAAGTGCATGATCTTTTTTTGCTTTTGGTGCCAAAATAAGGGATTCATGGGTCTCTAATATATGTATATATTGAGGACTGTAGTAAACTATTTTCAGTACAGGAGTGAGAACTAATATACTTTTAGTTTTAACATTGTTTTACCACACAGCACCACACAACTAGCAAAGCTTGGCTTACTATTATCACATCAGACATACAAGAGTAGAGGTAGGAAGAACTGGGGCAGATAGAGAGACAAACAGAGGAAGAGAGAGAGAGACCATTTTGTCCCCCAGGTATGACAGAGTCACTCATGCAGAAAGATCCCACATGGAGGGAGGTGGGAGAGTGGGGTGGTGGGGGTGGGGGGCATGAAGGAACTCTTGGCTTCCTCTCCTCGTTTGTACCTCCCTTCACTGAAAACACATCTGTCTTCTTTTCTCTGCCACACACCTTTTCTGCATCCTTCGCTCACCTTCTCACTCCAGTAATGGAGTTTTGTTTTTTTTCACTGTTAACAGCTTAAACCGTTTTCTCATATTTAAGGCGTGAGGATTTCTTCTCACAGTTCATGCCACCTGCGATATTTTGTCAAACTTTGTGGGAATTGAGTGGCTGGTTATTGCAACCTGTGTCTTTTTTTTCTAGCTTTGGGTTTTTTGGCCTTCGGACACGGCGCCGTTACCATTACCCCAAGCAGTCTGTCTTACATGCAAATATGTGTCGGCTCTACAGCGATCACCATTTTGGTCCGCAGCAGAGCTATCTCATGGCTGCATGCATTAAAACAATTAAACTTTGCCCCTCCCCCGCCACAACAATCATTTGCGGATGTGTTGGGTGAAATTTAGCAAGAAATTATCATTTTCTGAATCACTTCACTCTGCTTGCTCTGTGTTTGTTTCATTCTTTCTCTTCCTCCATTTCGTCTTTGAGCTCCTTAAAAGACTTGGAGCCCCCTGCATGTTCTTCTTTTTGCTTCTTTTCTTCGTACTTTTTTTCATCATTATCCAACAGCACTTTTCTTTGCGTGCAAATGCTTTCTGAACGCCGTCCTTTCTTCCCTTTCAGGCTGGATGTCATTGTTGCTGCCTGTGGGCTGGGTGTATTTATTTAGGGGTAATTGGTGTGTGGATGAGTGAGGTAATGAGGTGCATCCACACTTGGCTGCTCCCCTCCCTGAGATCCTGAGACAGACGTAGCCTAGCTGGGCTCCGGTTGGAGCTGTACCACACTGCTGTCTCCGCCACACAGGTCAGAATGGCTCTTTCATACCCAGGTGGACAAATACAATCGCTGGGGCTGATACCTCAATGAGGCGTCTGAAGTGGTGTGTGTATGTGTGCATGAGCGCATTTCCATATGTGTTCATGTGCATGTGTTTGTGGGTGGAGATTGGGGGGGTGGAAAAACAGCGCTAGGCTGTGTGCTTGTCTCTGTCTCGAGTCCTTGTTTGCCTTGCAGCTTGTGTTTGTATAAGTGATTTTCCCTGTGTGTTTGTAAGTGCATGTATATCAGGCTGAGTGGGTGTTCAATGGAGCTCAAGGAGGACCTTTGGCTTTCATAGCCCCCTGCCAACCTCAAACTGCCCCTGATGTCCTGCAGAGTTACCTAATGATTTCACTTACACCTCCCTTATCTGTCTGGCCCGTGTGGCAGGAACCGTCTGACGCTTCAGCCTTTACATGCCATTTGCTGCCTCATATCCTGTGAAATTCAATTGCACAGCTCTAACTGTAGCCAGAGTCGTGGGATCTCCCTCTCTTACTCGCTCTCTTTCTCTTGCTCTCTAGCTCTGTCATCACACGCTCTGTCTCTCCCCCAGTCTAGCGTCTTGCATGTATTTGTAAATACAAACATCTGTACCACAACACATTTTCCCACATTATATCAGAGCAACCTTGCATTTTAGTGCTTTTGCACTCCAAAGTTGACACTTCATTACCCCGCAGTGTGTTGGTGACAGACTTTGAATGAGCGGTAGAAGTTTTAAACAGGAAAGCTTGGATGTTTGTGGGCACCCACAGGTGTTCAGCAGATAATATTATGCATAGATTGTTTTGTTGTTATCAGGGTAATTGGTGTGGACCTGCCAGCCTTTGATAGACACACAATTACTGTATGTGATGCATAAGTGGACTCATTTTACGGCAGGATTTTGAGTTGCTAATGGTGCATTATTCAGCTTTTGGTCTGTCCCCAAAAGTGCCGGGCCAAATCAAACACGCCGCTCCAGGGTAATTGAGGCCCACTCCGCACCCCCTGCAGTGAGCAAGGCAGAACTGTAATCCCCTGACAACTCTGACTTGGCCCCAATCTGGCAGGCCGCCCATTTCCCAGCAAAACGCCTAACTCCACATCAGGGAGAATGAAGAAGCTGATAGTCACATCTGAACTGCTTTCCAATTCTGCTATTCTTTTGATATCAACGGTACTCTGTAGCCACCGCTATACTTTCTTTTTCTTTTAAACTTCACAGAATATAATTGCACACTAATTGCATGGCTTAAACTAATATTCTTACTCATTAGTCTCCTCAAGCGTTTGTGGTTTTGTGATCAAAGGTTTTTGACAATAAACCTCACCACCCTAACCACAGAAAAGCTTTTCCTTAAAAAAAAAAAGAAACACTGCAATAGTTTTCTAAAGCTCAACCAGCAAAATGAAACACATAGTAATTACAAAAGCATTTTTCTGAAATTAGTAAAACTGTGTTATTTTGAGCGATTGTAACCTACCTAACCTAAATAATAACCAACCTACAACTGCAATATGCTAGTGGTACATACCAAGGGTTCATACATTTCACATTAAACTTTTTTCAGTTGCCCATAACTTCAAAAAGTCCACAACTGGAGCTGCAGAGGTACACAGCTTTAAGACATGAAACACTTTCATTCTGCACACGTCATATTTAATTCTCACGATTCAGTTCTTTTAACATATTGAAGTTAATAGTGCTTCATAATTGGCACAAATGCAACATTATCTAATCATTGAAAAAAAATCTCTGCACTAGTTGTATTGTCATACTTGACATTATAAATTAGTTTATTTAAAATAAACCCTCATAAGAGCTTATTTAAGATCCAGTTTAAGATGCTAAAATTATTCCTGTTGAGTTAATGCATTGATTCATCACTTCCTTCTTCTTCCTTTCTTCCTTCCTGCATGATAAGGACCATTTTCTAGTCACTCATATAACTGTAAATGACACTTTCCGTGCAGTAATTTTTTTCCTCAACGACAATCCTAACATTTTTGCACTTTTAGAGAAAAGAAATGCATGAAAAAATACACCAAATAAAATTTCTCATGCCTAATAGGTCAAGAAGTGAAACAAAAAACTGTGATTTTATGAAAGGGTGTTTAAAACACCTGCACTGTTTGATGAAACATCTGCTTTTTTGAAAATCTTGCTGTAAAATCCTTTTTTTGCTTTGGAAGCTTATTACAGTGATCATTGCAGTTCAAAGAAGTGATTTGTAGCTGCACCAACATTTAATGGGTTCTCCCTTAGTCAATACTTTTTGACTAGCCTAGTTTCATGAAAATCATCTTGGTTGTTTTGTGCACATTCATGCTGACAAACAAACAATAGTCACAGCCATCTATCTATCTCAGAACATTTGTTTCTTGTCATTCTTTTAAAATCTCGACATTCTCTGAAGTGTCACCTCTTATGGGGTCATTTGCAGGGAGGGTATAACATGCATTTAGCGCTGTCTGATTCTTAACTTTAGCATGTGTTCTCCCCAGGCCTTGGCTCACTGTTTTAATAGCTTTAGTAATGCTTCACAATTAACACTCAGCCAGCGCTCTGGGTTAGGTCATGGCTGGTGTTTTTCAGGCTAAATTAGAAAACACAAAACAAGAATTCCCCATCACCCACAGTGTTTTTAGGACCTAGTGGTTATGGGCAAAATGGAAGGTGGTGAATTTTTTGACAGGGAAGCCGAGGTGATGCCTCATTCCCTTTGACATCTTGAACACCCTAAAGGTGGCTTTGCCAACAGTCTACCCAGGAAGCACCTTACCTAGCTGTGGCTAAATTTACACAACCACCTGCCCACAGGGAGGGAACTAGAGAGGAGAGCAGAGGTGGAGGTGGAGTGGCGATGGAGGGCAAATGGGGGAGAGAGAAGGAGGGGGGAGGGACTGAAGTATGTTGGTGTGCAAGAGAAATTCAATACAAAATATGTTTACGTAGTTACTTTCAGTCCTATTTGTTGTTTTAATTTACCTCAGATGGGAGATATTTTCCAGTTTATCGTCTGTTGTAAAGGAAAAAACGTATTCCACCTGTACTGTGTTATTTACGCGCCCCCCCCCCCTTTTTTTTTTTAAATGATTGGCCTGGTGGTGTGCCTGTTTTACAAGCACTCTTTAACTCCATTAGCTCACCATTTGTGCTACAGACAAAATTCAAACAGGTTTGGAAAGAAGAGAAGACGCGATTTAAGGGAATATTCTGTGATTTTCTGTAGCACCAAGCACAAGGTACTGCTGTCTGAACAGAAATATCAGCTGTGCCTAGATTTTACTATGTGAGCTTTACATTACTTTACATTACATCCTTAACCATTCTGGACTTAGAGAGAAACTTCAAATAATTTCTGAAAAATATGAATATTTTTGAATTTTACAGCCAAAATTACAAAATAAATCCAGACGGCTTGTATGAAAAAGATGAAAAATTATGTTTTCAACCAACATGTCTGTGGTCTGCAGTAACACCAGTTTTTACTTCTTACAGATGTTTTAAGTTTCCTTGCCCACAAGTCTTCTAAGGTCACCACAGGTCAGAGTCATTGAGAACGAAGCTCCATGCCAACGTCCATGTGGCTGACTTCAAAAAATTATAACGAGAATGACTACTCGTCCGTGGTGTACAGTTCTATTGGATATATAGTGTTCAGCTATTAATGCCAATACTACAAGAGCTGTTTTGGTTTTGTGCTCAGAGTAGCTGCCAAACAGATTGTTACTGAAAATTCAGTAATTAAATGAGATGTCAGCGTGTGATAAATTATCTGTCGGCTTATTTACACATGATTATGATTGTTTTATGAATAGGCATAAGTATTAACCACTTAAACCATATTTATGCTTTTTATAAATTTACTGAAAGCATGCTTATATTGAAGCTCCCAAGATGGACAGTCGAATAGAATGGTAACAATTCTAGATGCTCCCCAATGGCAGAGTTCAGGCTGATTGCCTGTAGGCTGATGTGGAGTGAATGGCCTTAGAGGCTCTAGGCTGGTCTATGTGTGGCCCGGCTGGTCCAAGTCAGCAGTAATGACTGGCTTTGGCCAGCATGCCTGTTAGTGTGAATGGGGTTACTCTGGGCAACACCTTTTCAGCTGGGTCCTATGAAGTCCCCAGTATGGTGGTCTTTGTCCACACAAGGGCTGTCCTCTCAGCAAAAAGGGCTTCTTTTTTGTGAGGACTATCAACTGGTGATGGATTATACCCACCCTTCTTTATTCATCCGGGCAGGGTAACAGAGAAAGATGTGAGCGAGCATGTATGTCTTAGGTATACGCAGATATGTATGTAATGTCACACTCAGCATAAAAAGCATTACATGTGTAAATGTATAGTTTTCTTTGGTGAACCTGACGTGATCCCCACAGTTTGTTTTTCGTCAGATTCTCTTTTCCTGAATTTTTTTCTTCCTCCTTAGCTTCAACCATCTTTTGCTAAATCTTAGTTGTTTGACTGCTGCTTGGCTCCAAAAGATTTAGCAGGTGAACTTCATGGCAGAAACCTGCAATTGGAGAGACTGTTCGGCCCCAGTGTAAAGAATTGGCCCATAATTCTTATACACAGCTGTGCCTTTGTTTACAAGTGTATATGCTGCCATTTTCAGTTGCAGACACGCTTAACAAGAGTGCTGGTGTCATGTGCATCTCATGGCTTACATTGCAGTAATGCTATGTGCAATTTGTTAGTAAGAGAGGTAAGAGCAGGTTAAGTTTATAAACTTGTAGTTTTAATATCTTCACGTGCAGCACTGAAGACATTTTAAACGGACGATGATATATTGTTGTGTTCTCCTTTTATTTTGATTTTGCCTTCAGTTCTGGTCTTTTACTTGCACACTAGACTTCGTCTGTGAGAGTCATTACCCTACACCCCTCCCGAGGGGTCAGCCACTTACCCAGGCTGACACAGTAACCTCCAGACGACCTTTCGCTTTGCCAAATGTTATGCCTGTAAACTGCGTGAACTCTTATCACAGTAAATGATGAAAGAAAGAACAAGACTTGTTAGTGGGAGCTAAAGCCGGGTTTAGGTAACCCTAGATGTACAATTCTGCTTTGTGCACTCATGTTGTAAGTACCTCTGTGTGACACATGCATAGGAAAGTAGCCGTGCGTTGTAGACTGAGTGCAGCACCGAAAAATACATGAATAATAGATGACAAAATATCTGTGGAAATGTTCTAGGTTTTATTTTTTTATTTTTTCAAATTTGTATTTATTTATTTTTTGGGTTACTGAAACAGTGACAGACGATTTCGTGAAAGGGTAGTAGAGTTTTTGAAGTAACGAGCGCTTCATAAAACATGCAGCTTTAGTGCATATCGAATCTACTGTTAGTGAGATTTAGCATTGTTAGCTGGATAGTTTTGCTGTCTTCGGAAAGAGTCTATTCCCCACTGTTGCTAGTATTTATGCAAAGCTATGATGACTGGTGCTTCCTCCAAACTCACCCTGAGGTGAGACATATGAATTGTTTCAGTGCTCCAATCACCTCTGCAAGTAAAAAAAATCAAAATCTCAATTATTTCTTTACATTGTTACTTCTGTTATTCTTCTGATTTAAAATATAAACAGATTTCATATACACTTGCACCTGACTTCATTAGGTAGAAGTCCTCATCTCATCTTTTTGAAAACAAATATTTAATCAGTCATATGGCACCAACTCAGTGCATTTACACATAAGAACAGGATCAAAACAACCTAATGAAGTTTAAGGGACATTGAGTGTGATATAGTAGTTGCTGTCTGACTTGCTGGTCTGAGTTTTTCAGAAACTGCTGATCCACTGGGATTTTTCCACACAACCTCTCTAGAGTTTACAGAAAATGGTCCAAAAACCCCTCCGAAAATATCTTTTGAGTAGCAGTTCTCTGACTCAAAATACCTTATTGATGCCATAGGTCAGAGGACTGACTCCCTTGAGCTGGTAAGAATACAGAAGTAAACCAAATAATCATTCAGAAGAGCATCTCTGAGCACACCACTTACCGAACCCTGAAGCAGATGGGCCACAGCGGAGAGAGACCTCACTGGGTATCATTCCTGGCAGCTAAGAACTGAAACTGAGGCTACAATTTGCATGAACACACCTCAGAAGAAAATCATCGCCTGGTCTGATGAGTCTTGATTTCTGCTGTGACATTCGGATGAGAATTTGGCCTAAACACAAGATCATGGATCTGTTTTGCCTTGTATCACAATTCATGCTGTTGGAGGAGGTTTAATGGTGTGGGAGAGATTTGACTCACTTTGAGCCGCTTAGTACCGATTGCACATCATTTAAATGCAGAGCATAACTTAGTATTGTGTCCATCTCTGTATCACCACAGTATACCCATCTTCTAGTGTCTGCTTCCAGCAGGTATTTCTTGAATATGACAATTAGTTCACTGTAGTCAAATGGCCTCCACAGTCACCAGATGTCAATCCAGCAGAGCACCAGCTGTGTAGTGCTGTCATGTCATTATTTACCAAAGTCTCTCAGAAATGTTTCCAGCACCTTTCTGAACCTCTGCCACAAAGAATTAAGGTAGTCGTGATGGTAAACGGATTCAGCTAGTTAGGTGTACCTAACAAAGTGGCCCGTGTGTGCATATTGGAAGTAAAATTTAAAGTAAACTTGATTTGTAGCCCCCCAAAAAACAGGGAGAAATGATACACTTCACCTGTAAACACCAATAGTTGGTAAATCATTGTCAGCTTAAATCTTATTGTTATAGCTCTGCTTTTCTTTGTTTTTTCTTACTAAATCATTTTAAATTCCCAAAAGTGTGATTGTTAAAGCAGGACATTAGACAACCTGCTCTTACTAAAGTTGCCAGTGAGGTTTTAGCTTGAGGATGCCAATATCAGAGTCACAGTTTGAGGGGTAAAATGTGTGTTTGAAGGATGGAGGGCACAAGAGATCCCCCAGATATGCTGTCATAACCCATGCAACCGCACTTTTTGCTATGGGCCTATTGGTAGTGAAAGCAGCACTTAGATATGTTTGTACTCTTCGCCCTCTATCCTTCTCCCTTTCTCCCCAGGCACCATGTCACTCCAGGGGAAATCCAGCACTCTCTGGCTATGCCCAAGTTCATAACACCAACTAACCCCCCTCTTTTCACTATCCACCATCACAAGGGTCAATGTGCCCTCACCCTACAATGCCCACGGTCTTTACCAACACTGCCCTCCAAAGAGAAACAAAACTGAACTGAAAAGAGACAAAATGGCCCCACGCCGCTTCTCCTGTCAAAGCTCTTGACAGGCCCAAGCGGAGGACCCCAGAGGAGGGTTTAGTTGAAGATGATGACGACAGATATAACAAGTTGTTGTGTTACAGCACAGTTACACTTTGGCCCTTGTTTGTCCATTTAGTTATTCAGAATCATCACAGAGCTAACTGATTCCCATGCATGTCATGTTTAGTAACATGACAGATACAATCAAATGCTGCTTTTTATCAGTCTGTGGAGCGTGAAGGGTAAGTGAGGAGTTAGCTATTCAAGAGAACAAGAATAAACATTCCATTAGGTATTAAAAAAAACTTGAAATATTGTCAGCTAATCAATTTCCTGTTTGGACATGCTCGCTTTTAATGAAATTCAGTCAGTTATTAGTCCCTTCCCCTTTTTCCAGTGTTAGGGAATATAATTACATTGAAAATGCTTACTCATCCTTCTGCCTGCCTGCTGCCTACTCTGTCAGATGCATTAGGCCATGAAGCGGAATAGATGAGGAGCCTGTGTCTGTATCTGTCTATCTGTCAGTCCTCCTGACTGTCTGTATGCCTGACTTTTAGATTATCCCGGATCAGGCAGCAGGTGACATGGTGAGCAGGTGACCATCACCCAATTACCAAAGAGAAACTTGAGAAAGCTCCAGTGTAGTTTGCGTTTGTTTCTTTCTTCTCTTGTCTCCTGAAAAAGGAAAAGGAAAAAGCTTTATCAGGTAGCATGCAACTTAACAAGCAAGAAAATGCATCCGTCCTTTCATGCGTATTTTTTGCTAGTATTCAAATGACGCTGAAGGTTAAATATACTACAATAAACCATGTTATTACCGAAAAGAATGCAGAATAAAATCCCAAATTTTCTAAAAGTGATTAATAATGTCAAATTAATTTGACAAAATAAAAGGATGAGAACAAATTTTTACTTAAAAATTTCAAAGTCTAAAGGAGAAAGACTTTGCTAGTCAACAGGTTATTCTTAGGGCAAGGCCAGGGATTGTGTTACGCTCTTTGTTACCACAAAAGAAGAGAAAGGTAGAGCTTCTTCTCAGCTTTTGTTAGGTGCAGGTGGGCTAGAATTTCCAAAGTGATTGGCATAAAGGATTTATGCCGGGTTGTTTCTGCATTTTTTTTTCTGGGAAGGTGGCGGAAGTATTCTCCGAAATTGCCAGGGTAAATGTGCTCATAGTTTACTTGTCGAATAGAAAGGTTCATCACCTCATTATGTGGGTTTTTGGTGTGCTAAAGCCAATACTAGTTCCTATAGATACAGCAAATGATTTCCCACACAATGCTGTGAAACTTTAGAGTTGCGAGGGATTACAGCGCTGGCAGGCGATTTACCTTGGTTTAGTCACTGAACAGATCAGCAAGTCTACCAGTTTCAGCCGTGAAACAGTCTGCTGCCATTTTGACCCTTGGCTGGTTGTAGAAATGGGGCTGGAAATGGAAGACATTGACCTGGTGTCACGGACAGATGTACACATTAGTTTACAGTGGCTGCACTGCAGCTGTGCCGCTCAAGGAAATGGAATTGGCAAAAGGTATCACCTCTAATGTGACCGCAGTCTATGAATACTGGACCTAGAGCTATATATTAAAAATACATTTTGTCGAATTGTTCTGCATTAATAAAATGACCCAAGCTTATCTTATTGGTAACAGCATGTACCCAGATTTCAGTCACTTTTTCTCCACTGCAATTGTAATGACTTCAATGTAGAGAAGCAATTTTCAGTTTTATGTAATTTCAGTGAAATCACCGAGTTTACGAAATGCTGTCAGCATTACAGCACTGATTGATTAAGTAGGTGTTTATGGTAAATATCTTGTCACTTCCTTAAACATATTCCTGTGCCAGCTAATCTGATTGGAACAGCCAGACCGGTCATCATGTGTTCTAACAAGGTGTTGGGTTTCCCATCGTCCTAAGCTGTACAGTGACACGGGCCATTTGAAAGTGTGGCTAAAACTCTATGGAAGAAATGACTCGTTAAATTAGCACCTAATACTCCAGTCATTAGCAAGCCGTTACCACCACTGGAATGCCTTTGATGGCGCTGCTTTGTGTGAGTAGGTCCCTTGTAAGCTCCACTTGGAAAAATATCTCCATTTAGATGTTGGAATATTGCACAACTGCTTTGCATTGTAACGCACACAAGCAAAACAAAAGAAGATGCCCAAAACAGTGATTTAGTGTGTTCTCTGACCCTTAAACGACTGACGTCATATCCACAAATAAAACTACAGAGAGTGGAAATGACCGGGCAGCATAAAACACCGTATTCTCTGAGAAACAGGTCTTTGGGGTCTTTGGTAAGCTGAAGGGAATTGTCCATTGTGGGGTGATATTAGTAACCCTCTTAGGCAAAGCTAGTCTGTGGGCCGACCCCGAGGGCTCATTTCAAGTGCTTAGTGCTCGTTTGGAGCTTTGTCACCCCTCGCCCTGTTGCCAGCATGGCCCCATCCCCTCTGGCTGTGGTGGCGGAGCTGTACCACAGACCTTTACCCCTGCCCACCACCAGGGAGGGAACACTGACATCACAGCTCTAAGACACACACTCACGCACGCACACACACACACACATTGACTAAGATTGTAGCACACATCCAATTTCACATTGCCCCCCTCCACCACGGCACCACAGCCAATGGTCTATTTTCCCGCCGTCCACTCCTTTCCAACACCCACCCCCCACCCCTCGCCCCTTTCTTATGTTTTTCCTCTTTCTCCACCCTCGCGAAGGTTGCCAGGCAGCAAAGAAAGACTTCACACACACATACACCCCACTATGCCTCTGAGGGTTATCCGGATGTCCTTGTTTACATCATGGAGTGTGCAGGTCGTAGGGAAGCAGATTCAGAGCCTCCCTGACTATGTCTCTCGAAGTCCTACACTGACCTCCATTCATTTGTTGTCAGTGTGAAATGCTCAGGGCAGTAATGCATTTGCTGTAAACATTGCTACAATAATCTACTGTACTTACAATGCTTTTAAAATATTTGGTGTAAATTTCAAAGATAAATTCAAAATTATTGAAAATAATTTGATTGTCTTCATGCATTTAGCTGTGGTTAGGATTACTTCATTTGGTATAGAAGAGAGTTTTTTGGCTCTGATAACATTTATCGGCTCTTATATTGGCTGTGTGTGTGTGTGTGGTGGTTGCTGGCTGTTACTAGGCTGTCTTTTCCCTGTGTGTCAAACCAATCGATTGGTTTGTTTGCTCCTCCCTCCAACTTTGATGTTACCATTGATTGTTCTCATCTGCCCCTGAACTCAAAGGTTAGAGGAGCTGAGCTGCACTTCTGAATTGCTTTGACCTTCGCTCTGCACATGCTCAGTGGGTTTACAGAGCCCAGAGCCAAACAGACATGGTGTAGCCAGGCCCGTGGGTGCGTGACAGCCAGACAACGGTGTGATGTCTTTTTTTTCCCCTTTAACTCACCCACTGAGGATGATGTATATGTGATTGATTTTTCTCCTACCTCTCTCTCTAACATGTTTCCGCTGCAGTGCGCTAAGCAGGACTGAGTCCAGGCTTGATCAATGCATTGTTTTTCTTTTTCAATCACACTCGAGTGAGCTGAAGACACGAAAGGTTACACAGGTGAGGTTTGGCAGGGTATGGAAGCAAAGCAGCGCTTCTGGAGGCCCCCTCAAGGCCGGTGTATGAGTTTGCCTGGGATGTTTGTGTGTGCGTGCGTGCATGTGTGTGGGGGGAAAAAAGGAGTGAAAGAAAGACTAACATGCAGAGAGAAGTTGAACAGATTCATGTTTTTCTAACAACTTCATCTTCTGGTCTCACCAGTCTTAGTTCATGCTTATTATGTGCCTCATGTTTGTTCTTCACTGGGAATCATTTTCCTTGCCTCTATGTAACCTTAGCTTTACCATCTCACATTAAATTACAGGTCCTTCACAAGTGTCTCAGTTCTCACCTTCCCTTAGATAATCTGCAGGAAGACTACTCTTCTTTCCTCTGTTTGCCTCACAAATGGTTTTCTGAAACACACACAAAGGCAATATGCTCAACAACTTGAGCTGTCGGCCACAGGAGCAGGAAGAGAAGGCTTCATATCAGACAAGAAGATCAGTCATTTAGAACACACTCAGGTGTTTCAGCACTCTAAAAAAATAAAGGCTGGAAGTCATCTACCCTGAAGGGGTAAAGAGTGCGGCGTTGTTCTGATTATCTCTAAGTAATGACGCTCTTAAACCCGTACCCAAACACCTAGTCATTAGGAAAAAGATAAGTATCTGTGGGAGTGGAAGGGCTCTGCTAAAGCTGGATGTCTGGAGGGGAAGGACGTGGCGGGCAGGGAAGGTTTACAGGGTTGAGGTGGGCTAGGTGTGGGAGTGCAGGCTTTGGCCAGTGGGTTTCAGATGTCATGGCAGATTCTTTCAGGGGGAAATTATAGGGTTTAACTTCTCTTGTACCCAGAATGGCAGTATTCTGATTTAACTTCCTCAATAGACACTCGGGCAACAAGCCACTCAGCACCATTGTCAGGGCCACACTTGACTCCGGAGATACTTCACCTCCTCTCACGCTCTCAACAGCTCTTCAAGACTTTGTTCATGGAGGGCCGCCGACAGCCTTTCATGGCAGATCTGGAGAAAGCAGAGCAGGCAGTGAAACCCCTCTTAAGCTTTATAGCAGTAAGCATGTTGATGTTTGGGGGGTTTACACGAGTGGCCCTCATTAACCTCTTAGCGTCTTTGTGCTTTGAGTTGGCACAGGGCTGCTCTGTAGATAAGCTTTACTGTAAAAGACTTTCTTGTAGACAACTGAGCACAATTTGTGTTACAGTAAAGCAGTCAGCGCTGCTGCACTGATGCAAATGCATCCATCTAGATTTTCCGGGCACAGTTGTGTTGGAACACACACTTTCTCTTACTTCATAAATGAGTGATTTTGTGTCCCATTCACAATTCTCCAAAACAACCCTAACACACACACACACACACACACACACACACACACACACACACACACACACACACACATATATATTCCCCATGAGGTGTAACAGACCTAAAGCTCTCTGAAGCATTTAGCAACACGCTGGCAGGTTTACTCCATGCTGCCAGTGCTGAGGGGAGTGCTGAAGCATCTAATGCAATTTCAACCCAACATGGCTCTCTGCGAATAAGCATCACTGAAGAGTAACATCTACTGTATGCTGATCCACTGCAGAGCTTTCTTCTTGCACTGACGCTCTGCCCCCTCCCTCTGTCCCTCTTCTCTCTCTCTGATTTGTGCAGAGACTGCATTTGCCTCCAGACTTGTCTGAGACAGTGAGTCGTGTGAGCAGGGGGGAGCTGGCAGGAGCAGCCGCGGTGGCGTCAGCCTGTGGCTCCGGCACTTCCGGCAACAAACACCTGGACTTCTAGAGCTCCCACACAGTCGCTATAGGCAACCAACACCTGGAATGCCGCGGCGTTGTCCTCTTCACTGCAGTGACCAGGTTGTTCCCTTGCCCACATAATGTCAACATCTATAACCCTGCCAGCCATTACCACCTGCCAACTGACACAGCCAGGGGTGAAGATCTAAACATCCACAGTACCTCTTCTCATAACCGACACATTTCTTCCTATATTTCACAGCTCTTCTTTTATTTACACTTAGTCTACATGCTTTTTGTTTTTTTCCTGACTCTGAAAGCTGATATTCACACAATCCACGCTGTCATTACGGACTCATTTCACTTTTGTTGCTAGCAAACCTTTTTCTGTTTTTCCTGCAAGCTGCAGAAACATAGAAACACTGTGTTGTTTTGAAATGTAATGTAAAAGTAAATGGCTGGTAAGGTGATGATTACTTAACCTAAATAAAATACAAGCTGGGTGTTTTTTTCAGGTTTGGTACATTTTGTAAGTTCTTTGTTGTTTTCTCTGCCTCTAGAGAATATGTTTACAAGCAAAGTGCAGCCGTTAATTTTTTTTTTAACCTTTCTTTACAGACAGACAGTCAAAGTAAATATTGAATAATTTAACTAATCTCTGGGCCTCTGTCGACTCACTCCACTTTACAAAAGTCTATAAATACAGTTTATTTTGCAGGTTGATCAAATTTTCTTATGTAAAAGTAAATAATAAACAATAAATATACAGAACATGGCACACACTATATTGTCGGTTTTTACTTTACTGCAGTTCAACGCCAACTCTGAGGAGAAAATAGACTGTGAGACTGGGAGGGACTGATCTCTGGTTTGCCTGACTGGTTTCAGGTTTGGATAGGGATGCCTCCATCTGACCCTGAGACTGTGCCTGTGAGTGATGTATACCTCCAGTAAGCAGAGCAGAGCAGGAATGTGGGCAGAGGGTAGGAGAGCTGAATTTGGGTGCAGGCTTCACACCTCATCAGGCATGTTTGCTGGATGAGCTGCTTTGCCATGACAAGCCCAAAAGAACAAATTAGGTCAAACGGTGACATGGAGAAACAGAGGAGAACAAAAAAATCAACATGAAAAATTAAATGTTTCATTTTTATTTTCCTCAGTCTGCTGTTGATGCCAGTTTGAATATTTTTGCTCGTAAAAACTGGCAGTATTGGTAACCATCTGCAACACTTGTCGGGAGAGGGTAGTGTTACCTGACGGATTCATACATGAGTGGAGCGCTCTTGTATCAGGTGTATATTATGAGCAAGAACGAGTTTTCGTACGCACGTCGCTTACGCATGTGAATGAAAGATAAAAACGCATTTTTTTAAAGTTATTGTTGCTGATGACATATTCAGGGTGCAAATTAAAGGTAGATTAAAATAGAACAGACTCATTTTGACACGTGTTTATGTTCCCGTTTCACTAGCATGCAAGTTTGTTGTTTTTTTTGTTTTACATTATTTAGCCCAAGTTTCTATGTCAGCATGCTGATTCACATTCTGTCTACTCGGTTCAGAAGCACTTGAGCTGATTGTTTTTTTAATTTATAAAATGTTTTGAATCAAATTTCGAATTTAGCATATGACTTATCATAGAGCGGATTTGTCAGCGTCCTCCCACAATGCAGCGGCTTATGATTAGCCAAGTGTTTGCCTGTTTTGTCACCTTTCTTCTGATTGATTCAGTTTTGTTGCTCAAAATGCAATGCGCCTTTATTACTAGGTATGTTACCAGTCTGTAAATGAAATCCGTATTACTGTCGCATAAGATGAACATTCGATGCTGTAGGTATATTATGCAGCTCTTCCTGAAGTAGTGTGGAGATTGCACATCTATATGTTTCTTAGCTAAAGCCAACTATTTGAATACAGTTGCTTTTACTTGGGTTTTATGGATTGTATTTTATCACATACTAATAAAGAAGTAAAAAGTGGGGTGTTTTCTTAACCACATTCAATAAATTTTTTCTGCATTAACTATTTCTCTGAGAAGTTTAGTGTAAAAGCAGATTCCCCTTCAAATGTGTTGTTGTGTGTTGCTTTAGAGATGAGAACCAATTAAGCCATACTTGTCAAAAACATCTTACTCAAAGCTTATACTACTCTTTATTTGTATTCATAATGATGAGGGAGGCATGACTTCATGTTTGCTTCAAGCACACGCTCACGCTGAGACGCTAAGTAGCCGGGCGTCAGCATTTGTTCACTTGCTGTGGGAATTCAGATTTCTCCAGGTCAGAATTATTGTGTCTCATTAAAAATCATATCGAAAAGTAAAAAGTTCTCTGCAACTTTTACAGAAACTTCTATTGCCTGACTTTGTTCCGCACAAGAATTACATTTAAACCATTTTATCCCGAAGCTGTGTATTATTTAGACTTCCACTAATTGCAGTCTTTCTTGCATTTTGAATCTCTCTGTAATTATTAATGTTCCTCTTCTTTCTTGCCGCAGTCATCGAGTCTGCTCCGTCTTCCCCTCCTCATGCTCCCGAAACAGACTTCCTCCATTTGTGTGATAAACTGGATTAAATGAACAGAGAAATTGCTTTAGTCCAAGAAAAAAAAATCCTCTTAAAAATCTGATTAACCTCCAATCCTGCAAAGTTCTAACTGAACTATTTAATATCGAGTGAGACATCTACATGAAGTTGATCAATTTAGCAGGATGTTCGGAGCTGGTACATGCTGAGTGAATCTTACCTGACCTCACTCTCTCATGGATAACTTTTCCTTTTAGATGGTTACTCTCGCTCTCTCTCTCTCTCTCCCCCTCCATACCCCTTTAAATCCATACACATACACACACAACCCCCCCACCCCCTGCTGAGGCAGCAAGTGAAGCAAAATAACTCACTCTGCCACACAATCGCTCCTCCACCTCGCTCTAGGCACTGACTGCTTTATTTCATGACTTTTTTCCCCCTTTTCTCTTCTCTGCTCCCTCCTTTTCCTCATTGGTCCCGTCATCGGTCCTGTATTTTTTTTTCTTTTTCCATACCATCGTAACTCTACTAAAACAAGAGCAAGGGACGTTGAATTGCTTGACCTTTCTCATTGTGTGGTCTGTGTCGACTTGGTTCGGCCCCACACATCAGGAATGTGTTTTTTTTTTATTTTGGACGCCTTTGTTGGGAAGGAATCGAACGTGTTACGTTCACCACAAGCTGTCGCACTGGCACCGGCCCGTGTTAGAGTTGTTCACTTTAGCAGCAATGATGCAAAAAAAAAAAAAAACAGAGTTTCTCCTTGCTCAGTAAAAGCTGACACAGCATTAACCAGGCAAAAAGGCTTTCTTTAAGACACAATTTTACTGTACAAAATGTTTTTTATAGTTTTCACAAAATACATTTAGAAAGCTCCATTTTAAATAAAATTAAATTGAAATATTTAAGAGACAGCGTGTAGACGTTTTATCTCAGAAGCAATGCTCAGACGTAAACCCAGTATGTGTCCATGTTCTACGTACACACTGAAATAAAAATGCAAAACTCAAAAGAGCATGACAGATGATGCTAGAAAAACCCTCCCATGGTCTTCAATTATAAATAAGGACTGCGGGTTTCGACTGCAGTCTTACGAACTCGAAGCCAATATAGTTGAACAGAACGTGTTTACAAAATTTTGCAACACAAGACTAATATCTTTTTTTTTAAAAACATTGTGTACTAGATGAAATACAAAGGCTTTGGTCTGTTTTACAATCAACAATGATTAAATCTGATATGTACTTGTAAACAACTGCCAAACACTTAAGTTTAAAACTCTGTCAAGCAATGTTTAATCATAATTATAGGAATTAAATATTTCTAGTTGCACATTTTTTTTTGACCATAGGACACTATAATACAACTATACCTAAGAGACAAATTGTACCTGACCCTAAAGAAAATGTATTTTATGATGCATGGAACATTTATAGAATATTCTGGGGGGGAGGGGGATAAATGAAATCAACTTTTATTGGTGAAATCTTTCTGGAAGATTTCTAGGGAAGACAAGTACTTTACATTTTGACATAAACAAACTGGATTATATCGAAGATGCAGTCTACCATTTACAGACTACAGGGTTTTTTTGCACCTGTGTTTTCCACATTTAACGTTCTTCGTGGTAATCAAGTGTCAATCCAACCACCAAAGCAAAAGGGTCCGAGTTGGGTTGCGTGTCGCACCTTCTTTGCACACTTGAAGCTGTTCATAGTGATCCGTGTCTAATAAGCCAGCAAATGCAGGCTCACGTCAGAGGAGCCAAGACCACAGCCTCAGTGGGTGGATCGAGTTTGAGTTTCCTCTGCTAAAATATCCATTCGCAAGAAATAAGACCAATAAATAGTTGTTGCTTCTTTTGTGTTTTTTTTCTTTGACACAGTAAGAGTCTTCCCTCCAGCTTTTCGTCTTTAATGATATGCAACAGCGTCCAGAGACCATGCAAAGGCTGGTAGAAAGTCTTGATATAAGCAGATTAAAAGATAGTCATGGCAGAATCTCTCAGGTTCTCCTCTCTCAAAAAAACGCAAGACCAACATGGTTTTCTAGCAGTCCATCTATCAGTACTTGATCTTGGTTTTTCATATTAACATACAAATGGCCATTTACAAACACACCAGAGAACAAAAGGAAACAATGACTGAAGTTGGAAATAGAAAAAAAAAAAACAGATAAGAAGTTTTTGTTCCATATAAATTTAACACCGGGCACTTTACAGAGGTCCATTCCCCCTCCCCCCCGATCTTTCCATCGTTGTTCACTCTTCCAAGTCCTCGTTTGAATGTGCCTAGAGCTACATAACAGCACACTGTCCCACTGGAAAAACAAAGCCCAGACGTCCCAAAGGCTCTCCCAGAGTCCCTTTAGCTCTCTTTTTTTTCCCCCTCCTCTTCTGTCTGTTGCCTCCTTTCAACCCTCTCTCGCCTTCTTTACTCTCCTGTGCCGTGTATGTGTGAGGAACACTGCCGGAGGGCGATGGTGGAGTGGGTGGTTACAGGGTGAAGTAGCTCTTCTCTCTACTGTAGTCTTGACCAGTACTGAGACATGTCAGGCTCGCTTCCTGGGACTTGGACTGGGACAGACACTCCAGGAGAGATGAGTCCTGTGAAGACAAAGAGAGAAAGATTGATGTCAGATTGGAAACACGTAAAGAAGTTTTAAAAAAAAAAAAGCAGTCTAAATGCTAAAATTAGATGAGCAGGTTTACCATGCACGGTTAGTACGACAGTTAACTAACAGAGCATTGTGCTTTAAATGCTTGCAAATAGGTAGATGAGCATGGGCCTGCAATGAGTCACAAAGCTCTGCACGTGGTGGCTCGGTAAAATGCTTGCAAGCTCGATAAATTGAGGCTTTGGCAATGGCATTTAAACAGAGAGAATACAACAGCAAATGAATCAAATTAATTAGCAATTTAGCACAGAGGAAATGTGGTTATGCATGATTAACTCTTCATGACTATAACCGGTATATATGGCTCTCAGTAACATCCTAATGGGGTGGAACTAAACTATGGGCTGGAGTAGTGGGGATGACATGATGGCCCAGAGTGGCAAAGAAATGAGCCTCGTTCATGCAACTGCGGAGAGAAAAATGATGTGCGATGTAGAGATATAGATCCTCAGACATTTAAACCAAAGGAAAAGGAAACTTGGGATGACAGATCATGAATCAGACATGACTCTGTAGTATCCCCTGATTACTGGAAAGGTGGCAGATATTTCAAAGAGTGCAGTGTTTGCTTTTTTAACTCCCAAGCAGGCTGCTTTAAAAATAAAAAATTAAAAAAGTGAAATTTTCTGCCTACCTGTTGAGGTGGTACCAGAAGTGGTCATAGATTGGCTGTTCATATGTGCCTGCATATGAGGGGGCGTGTATGTTTCGTAGCTCCGCCCGTTCACAGGCGGACTGGTAGGCAGCATGCAGGAATAAGAGGAGGTCTGGCTGGGCTAAAAATGAGGAGAGAATGTTACATTAGCTTAGCCAACCATAATTTGCAGCTCAGTAGTCTGTAATCTAGTTTGTCTGCTTTTAACACTATCAAATTATTTCACGAATCCTTTAGTTACAGTATGCAGGCCTATGTAATTTTGTACTTTTTTTTTGCCACTCTTATAGTCACACCAGTCACTGTAAAAACCCAGCTTTAAATTCATTTTATTCAAGCACTCGTATGTAATGTATGCAGAGTATTTGACTTACTTGCATAGGTAGATTGTTTGCCATGGTGAAGCTGGGCATCGGCGGCAGCGCACTGTAGGTGTTTGTGAGTGCGGTGTCAGGTCTACCCAGCATTGACCCCGAGGTGAAAGACACTGTGGATGAAAATGAAAACTCGCTTGAAACCGCAGAAATCTCACACACACTGAGCTCCGGTGAGAGAAGTCATCTCATTAGCGTTAAGCAGTGCGTGCGGAAGGTGACGCCTTATTTGACAGGCTGATGGGCCCGGACAGATAGCTCTACAGCGAGAGCCTCAGGTGATTGACTTCACGAGCTTCAGCTCTGCCGGTGTACCCTCGTGCCTGATTCGGTAATTGCTCAGATAGTCAGCTGAGAAGTTTTGCTCAATCATCCATCAAAGGGAAGCAACGGCGCTTCTTCATGCGAACTAGAGCGCACAGCCACCGAGGCCTCCTTTGCCCTTTTTATATGAATCCGCAGGTTGTGGCATGATACTGTTTAGTAAATATTTAACCCACTGAGCCTATGGAACCCATCACAGTATTAATGCATTAAAAAAATTTTTAACAAAGTAGTGTGTGCTTGTGCAGCGTGTGTGAAGTAGGACTGCACTTTTAATAATTTCAGTTGAAAAATTAAATGTAAGTATTATTTTACCTTACTGGGCATATGGTCAAAGTAATATCTCTGATTAGGTTGACCTACCCGGTGTGGTGGGCTGTGGAATGGCCTGGTAGACGCTGGTGCCGAAACTGCTGCTGATGGGAATGTGACTTGAGGAGTTATTGGCCTGCCGGCGCTGATTCCGCAGCTTCTCCTCTCGCCTCCACTTTGCTCTCCTATTTGAGAACCATACCTGCAGATGAAGGATGGGAAAAGCATAATTTTAGCTTCAAGTTTAAAACCTCTTTTAAACGTGCTCATAAAAGTTGCGATCACTCACTTGTATTCTTGCCTCGGGCAGGTCGATTTTCGCTGCTAGTCTTTCTCGCGCGAAAACATCTGGATAATGAGTTCTTTCAAATTCTGCAGTGGGATTAATCACACAGGTATAAGTGTTAGTAAATATAAGATTAGGTCAAGGGCAGTTAATTTTATTCAGAGCTATTAGTGAAACAATTGCGTGTCTTTCGCCCTGGATCCAAAACATTAGGTTTTTAATTAGGCTTCTTATTTAACGCAGTGTAATGAAGAAATGTAGTCCCTCACGCAGTTTGCGTTTTCTTTGAATTTGCTTACAATAACCAATATGTTTGTATTGTGTTATCGATGAAACATTAGTCTGGATGTTTAAAACGAATTATACAAATTATCCACTGCATATTTGACCTTTTTCCAGTGCTTCGATTTGCTCCTGTGTGAAGGATGTGCGATTTCTCTGTAGTTTCCTCTTGAGCTGCAGACGCATCTGTGTCTCCTCTGAATCCTCCCCGTTCGAGCTGATGGAGTTTGTGTTTTCTCCTGCACCGTCCTGTTGTTGGCAGCCATCTAAAAAAAGGAGAGAGAAATTAATGGAAATATACATTCACTTAAGCTTAATTGAATAATTAATTATCGGGGCTCGTGTTGTATCAGCCTAGCGCTAATTGTACAGACCTCGGTGGTACATCATTAATTAAAGCACCCATCATGGTTAATTTGTTTCAAAATTGGAGGAATTATTGCAATTTCTTCCTAATGTTTGCCACTTTACAGACGACTGGCTGCGTGAAAAAGGAACAACATCAAACCGGCTTCGTGGTTAAACTGTTGATAAAATATTGTGGGAAAAACAGGCTGGCTAAGGGGAAAGCTCCGCGTACTTATCGTGTCCCAACAATGGCGTGTGTTCTCAAAAGGTTAAGAGAAATGTGACAAGATGTGCTGAGCCTCTTTTCAGAGCCTATGAAATGTATTTAAAACCCAAACTCTCTACACAGCTCCAAAACCCCCTCCCTTTTTCCTCCAGGACAGAGCAGTGCCTCAATGGCCGTTCCCATATGGGCGTTGGTATGGCCATTGAGGTGACCACCAACTTTTGAATAGAAGAAGACGCTTTTCAGAATGATACAATGCCTTCAGGAGTAAGGGAAACCATTAAACTATGGACACAGCCAGGGACGAGCAGTGAGCCCTCGGTGGGTGTAATATATGGGATGGGATGGGATGGGATGGGGGTGGATGTGTGTGTGTGTGGAGGGGAGCTTTTGGAGGAGATGACAAAAGGATCCCCTCTCTCTGGAGGCACACAGGCTATAGTACTTTGGCATTGTGCGCACGAGGATCCCAGTCAACAGAGCTTTGAGTCCAGTGTGTTAACCCTTATCCACTACCATCATTAATCACGTCCCCCGGCCAGCTACACGCCAGTCAGGATTTCTGTCTTCAATTGGAAACAAATGAGTGAGGAGAGAGCATGCAACCCCCTGAACAACCAAAATAAGGCCAATCTATTCACTGCTGCTGTTTGTCCGCGGTGGGCCTGAAGGCCCCTTCACTCGCAGGGCGAGGCTTATCGACTAATGTCTGTCTTGTTGTTGGACATCATTATCACACCAAGAAGTTAATGCGAAATTAAGCGGCGGGTGCGTTGATAGAGGTTTATGTAATATCTCAACGATGGCGCTCTGGGGCCACGAAATGGCATTTCAGCATTTTCTTTTTCAGAGCAAATTTTATTTGTGTTCTAAAAAAACCCAGAGCCGAGCAGCTGGAGTCCTGTACTCCCGGTTGTTGCAAAACTGGGGAAAAGGTGCAAAAAAGGCCGAGTAACTGTTCACCTACGTGGATTATAAGATCAGCCAATTACTTAATGTGCTTCTATGAACTATAGAGCGATAGCGCAAAATAAAACACGTGTTTGCCTCATAGAAAAATAAACCAAATTACACATTTCCTCATAGTTCCGCTGCGTGCAAATTCTCCCTGCATCACGCAGGCCTCCAAACACATTTAGTGTGTCTATATGTGTCCGTTTTTGTTCAGTGAAGGAAACCTGATGGGACACATTTCTTGACAATTTCCATTGCTGCATAATAGCCAAAGTATTCTTCTATAGGCCAATAGTTTGTATCCACGCTATTTGTTTCTTCACTCCGGATAATCTATAAAAAGGAGTGAATGTGCAGCTATTATCCATGCGCCAGACCCACTGACGCTAGGATGGGATTTGTTTTCTTTATAAAAGCGCTGGGAAATAAACTCATTCTTTAGTATCACGATGTCTCAGCCAGTGAGGCGGAAAAGCAGCAAAAAAAAGAGATACCGAACCAATTGCGGCACCTTTCAGCTGCTGAGACTGGATCAAAACACTCTTGAGAAACCGCTTAAAACTGAAAGAGAAAGTGAGAGACTAAATCCTATAGACGGGATTTAGAGCCATATAGCCAGCGACTGAGCATGAGAAAGAGATGAAAGACAGCATCGGTGTGGAGTTTTATTCGTTTCTCTTTGGATAGAGTTGTCTTCTTTTGGGGCCCTGTCACTCTCCATGTAGCCATTATATGTGCTTACTCGGCTGTCTGATTGAAAACATATTTTCGTTCCCTTGAAACAACTGTTTTACCCAAATACTTAATCAAACACAACTTTGTTATTTTTAGATTTTTATATCATTGTTATTATTATTAT
>NW_005187567.1:385542-398014 GCF_000239375.1 Pundamilia nyererei
ATAGTTACATCTAATAATAGTAATAATAATAATAATTATTATTATTATTATTATTATTATTATTATTTAAATTAGCCGTTATAGCTTCATCATTAAATGAATTATTTTAGCCATGAATATGATCTTTCCCGCTTTACTCCTCGTTGACAGCCCCACGTGACCAGTTGCCGTCACACAAATGCTAATTTGTTTTTGTTTTTTTAGTTAATTTATTAAATCTTGTCGGACTTAATTCCAACCCTTGCATTTCCGCTTTACATGTGCAAATAAACCGTGATGCAAACTCCTGCCTGCAAAGTTGTAGTTTCTTATAAGAAAAGCTGCTCGGTATTTGGCCTGCAGTGGGCCGTCAGGAAACCCTCTGAAGTGGAACATTTCCACAGCAGCCTCACCATCTCCACACTCCTGCATGTTGCCATAATGAGAGACAAAGCCCTCTCTAATGAGCAATTACACGTAGTGAGGACTGTTCCCATAACTAATCATTGCGTGTGAAGGAAAAGCATTCCTTTGTGCTAACATCGCCGCACACAGCTCTCCCCCGGCTCCCTGCCTCCCCATCGGGGAGGAAAATGCAGGCTGTTGGATGGACACCTCTGCTGAAAGGACAAGCTTCTGTCACGCACATCCATGTCTGGGACAGTGGAGACATTCAGAATGCATGCATGGCCTATGGATTCCTCTGATCGACTAGTTTTACATTTTCAGTCTTGTTCAGAGCATCAAAAGCATGACCATACAATACCTTCCTGCAAACAGCCACGGGTCGGAATCAACGGAAGAGTAGGCCGTAAACCTATTCATATTCATACATGGCAACTTGTGGTGACCTCACTAAGTTCACTTTAAACCTAATGCATTGAATTCAAATCAGATGCTTTTGTGGGTGACCATAAATGTTACTGCGTGTCAGCACACCACCCGGATGTATACTACTTTCTTGGTAGAGAACCTCACAACTGTGCGTGCGTCAAGGTGTCTTTATTGCTACTGCATGACAATGAGGCTCACCTTGGTTGGGCTGCCCTGGCACTGATGTTCCGGGGTACCAGCCGGGCCGGGTCCCCCAAGTTCCTGTCTGACCGTTGAGCATTCTCAGCTTGTCATACATGCCATCTGCGCCCATCTGTTGCTTTTCACTAGCCAGGTTGCGGAGGACTCTGTTTATTGATGACACCTGAATGACAAATTACATATGATAAAAGTCTGGATTAGGATTGGATGGAGCGCAGCATCGGCACGTCTCTGCTCGTGCGGGCAAAACACGTGTTCTTACACGCATAACGCGAACATTATAATCATAATAAATATGTACAGGAAGATGTTTCTGGCAAAGCGCACAAATGAACAACGAGCCCCATCAAAACCGAGCGTATGTTTGGCTGATCACATACGCAGTAATGTGTGCCCCACGCTTTGAATCGCAGTGCACTTAATAAGACTGAATGGTTGGATGCCCTTCTCCTTTTCCTCCAGTGCATGAGAAAAAAGTCATTTCATGTGGCAAATTAAATCATGCACACAACTTACAGTCAATACACTTACACTGGGTATATTGTCGTTGGTGCAGATCCCCTCCGACAGAAGTCTGTCACGGATCTCCCACGCAAAGATAGACGGACACTCCCGCTTGTACTGCGCGATTTTCGCGACCACCTCTGGAGTGGCGACCCTGGGCTTGCTGCCGCCTATTGCTCTCGGTCTTATGGAGCCTGTTTCATAATATCTACCAAGGATCTTGCTCACACAGCCGTTGGACACCTGGACGGGAAACAAAAGACACAATTCACATACATTATTTACGACTATGAACGGAATTGCTAAGATGGCTCAAATAATTATCACCTTTTCACTGTCCAGCACTTGGACTTCATCATGGGTCTATAAATACAGAAAATATGCCTTGAATGATATATTAGGCATTTATTCTTTACAACAGCAGGCAGATTACTTTTCCGTTTGTTGTCCTTAAAACATTCCTTTAATTGCAAAGTAATAAGTGGTTTTACTGGCTTAAAGCGGTCGTGAACTGCTACTGGAAACCTGGCTTTAATTGAAAATTCAAATCGGTTTGTTTTCAATATTTTTGCTTTTGGATATTATTATTAATTTCCTTGTATTCACTGAGACCAACGTCTCTATGAAGGCGTTTTCTGTTCATAAAAAGGAGTGGGATTGTCACCTGGAGTATCCTGGAGATGTCGCAAGGTCGAGCACCACTGTGAGCAAGTTCAACTATTTTCTGCCTGGTGGAATCCGGCAGCGGTCTGCCATTAACAAACACACCACCAAGCTGGTTTACGCCACTGTGACCTACATGGAGACAAAAGCACCGGAGTCATCAAATCATGTCGCAGCTCCTCTTGAAATATATGATAAAGCTAACGGCTTCCAAGTAATGGTGAGCAGAATGATTTAAGCGTTCAGAATAATCGAGTTATAGATGCAATGTGATATGATGCAGAGCACACAGCAATAGAGAAGTTTCACAATAAACTCTCACACGATTTTATAAAAATATCTTAAACCGGAGTGCACTCCAGAAATCTTTTTTTAAGCTGTTGTGAGGTTCGGCGCATCATCAGCTATTTAGTAACACATGCAAAAACATTGATCAAACCACAGCAGCACGACATACACCGAATAAAAAAAATATAGAATTTTTTCCTCATAGTAATTTTACAGCTCAGTCGATGATCTGGTCAGAAAAAAACTCATCCAATCCTGTAGCAAACCGGCAAACTTGGGCTTTAAAACACCCGCACCGTTATCCACTCCCATCACCAAGACCTGCACCTCTCTCACAAACAGTGCTTTAAAACAATAACCAGCCACACCGACGATCCCATAAACACTCCACTACAATAATGTGTTAAATTAGCATCAATTCAAAAGCATCTTGTAGGAAAAACGATATTAAATCGCTAAAATCCTTCCCATGACAATCCTTTATAAAAAAAAACGTGCCATAATTACGCATCAAAAAGACAAGGAAACAATAAGATTTTAGCTTTAAAATATGAGGTTTTATTTTTGCTTATTGTCTAAAAAAATTAGTGATATTTAGAAATTATCCTTAAATTATTGTATGGAATCGCTCTAAAGCACAGAAAAAGCCCGCAAACCTGAAGCCAAAAGGGAGAGCTGACTCCCCGGAGTGCCTGAGCTGCTCTCTGTTTCTCCGCTCCCTTCCCCTGCGCTGCCGCCCGGTACATTGACTCCGGGAGCAGAGGCTCCTTAGCAATAAATAAGCTCCAAATATAGAAGAGGGGGAAAATATGATGAGCCTGCCTGACATTTGTCTTTAAAATAAAGCTAGCTGCACGTCAAGTTTGAGCTTAATTTCTGGAAATAGGCGGAAGTCGCCTCGGATCATGCATGGGAGGCTAATTGAAAAGATCAGTTGGAGCACTTGTGGCAGGCATGTCACTTTATGACACCGCTCTGCTTTTGAAAATCGCATCGTCACGACAAATAGTAGCATGATAAAACGACCCTTTCTGTCTGCATTTGGATATCACTCAGACAAAATTGGACGCTACTCGTTTACCCTCCGAGGGAGACTTCGTTTTTAAGGTGGCCAGGGGCTACGCGCGGTCACACAAACGAGGGCGCGCCTGGATTCTTAACATATTAAAAGTGACATGCAGTTTTTCCCCCCCTTGTTTGTATTTGACAACAAATGCTCACAGCCACCGCAGTCCTGTTGTGTGGAATCGGTTGGCGTCTTCTTGCTGAAATGTGCCATAGGAGTTGGCTTTAAATGCGGACTTTATTTTATATAGATGACACAAAAGAAAGAAAGAAAATTAAAAATAGGGGGATCGGGCCTGTTTATAGCTACTTGAGTGAGAATAAACCTGTTTAACTGAGCAACATATCCCTTTTGGCCGCTATGTGTTATAATCTTCCTGCGTGGATCTGATTGATAGTAAATCCATTATCATCCCCTCCTGCTCTTTGGTAATTCCAGGATTAAGTGGAATTAATAGACTTCTTACGCTGAAATTGGCCTACCCACATTAAGCAGCCCTGCTCTGCGGGTTCTCCAGGGTTGCTCCGTCACCTCTGGTTTATAACCATCATATAAATCCTCCGGATCGATAAAACCCGTCAGATAACGACATCACATAAAAATCAAACTCTCCTAAGGTTAAGTCTTAATCATGGCACAATTCCCTCAAGTGCCCGGAGTCGATCTCGCCCGCTGGCGCTGATTATGCGCCTTGTATTCTATTGCAAGTCGACTAATAGGAAAACATATGGTGTCAATTTGGACGCTCCCCACTATATACACCCAGGAGTTATTAGCACAAAAGCCAGCGAGGCCGTCGCGACCTTTAGACAACCCAAAGGGCCGGGCCCAATGATATCTCCTCGGCAATTCGCACCAGACATCACACGCCAAGCCAGGGGAGCATCCTATTAACATCAATCCAGTGGGTATTGTACACAGGTTTGTTAAGGCTCTGTCATCTCTATAACTGACAACTGATAAGATTAAAAGAAAGAAATCACATTGCTGTGCCATTTAACGTAAGAAAAAAAAATTTAGTAGGAGAAAAACAAAAGTAAGCCACTCGTGTTTTTTTTGGGGGGGGGGGGGGTTTCCCGCAGCGCTTTCTTATGAATCACAGCTCTCTACACATAAAACAGTCCACCTCTCACGTGGTCCAACATTGGATTCAAACATACTCGGACTAATGCGCACAGGTTACAGCACAGACACGTCATCAAGGTATATGGAGAATAATATAATAAAATTATTCCACACACCTTCATCACAGATGTCATACACCTCTTGTCCAGCAGCAAGAGAGAAAATGTTTCATGTTTATCCTTTTTGGTTTCAACACACACCAGGAACAAGACAAATCATTCATCTGCAAGAGGCCACTTTAAACACATGAGGCCTATAAGCAACTTCATCTACCATGTTTTGGGTTGGGTTTTTTTTTTTGATTGGCACCCACGACAATATGGTTGTTAATATTTATCTTCCTCTCTGAGTTCAGCCTGCACCTAACAGTGAGGCCTGCGGTTATAATATGAGCATTTTCTTTCTAGTTCATGCTGTCTGTCCGTGAAGAATATGGACTAATCTACATAAGACATTATTGCTATTCCCTCATGTTTCATGCAGGGCTCTTCTCTACGCAGCTAATCTTGTATGCAGCCTGGCAGCCAGCTCTAACGCTAATGCAGACGGCTGTGCAATTATTTAATACCAACTCAAGCAGAAACAAAAATCTCCCTCTCAACCCAGCACCCCCCTCTAATCCCCCCTTCTCTCTCTCTCTCTCTCTCTCTCTCTCTCTTTCTCTCCCTGGAGAAGGAAGGACGACGTGTGATTAACTTGTTCAATAATAACTTGCCTACCTATCATTTGGGAGGGAGATAATAATAAATTAACAGCAATGAAAGCGCCATCAAATAACTTAAAAATATTATCATCCCTGCTCTTAAAAAATCCTGAAAATGTATGGCTGCACATGCATCTGCCCTCTTTAAAAAAAATCAAATTAAAAAAATAGTGTTTCTGAAATGTATGTTAACAAGCAGTGCAATAAATAAATATAAAAGATAAAATTATAAATAGAAAAATGTCAGTGGGTGTTGCTTCCATGCAACCACATTGCGGCTGTAATCAAAAGTTTCAAAATAAAATATATAGAAAACAACTTACTGTTCTGCATCATTGAAGCTACGCCAGACTCCCACGTGGCTTGGTTGTGGTATTCTAAGCGTCACAAGGAAATAACAAAAGTGGTTAGCAGCAAATCAGAAAACTGGTGTACAGATCTGTTTTACTATTATTATTATTGTTTTAAGGTGTCAAATAATTTGCAACATTTCTTTGAACAACAAAAAAAAAGTTTCTCATGTCGTCCGATTTAAATTTTATTTTTTTTAAATTGCGGATCTGGTTCTTAAACATTTACTGATCCATAATTATGATTTTGTTTTGTTTTTTTAAATAAAAACATCCTGAGTGTATGTATGTATTTTAATTAAACTTGCCTGGAAACAGAGTTGACTGTCCACGCTATAACAATTTAGTCAATCATCTGCCGTTTTCACTACTTAATGTCTCCCTATAGGACAAAGCAAAACAACACATTAGCACAGCCACAGCTACACTGATGTACTTACTGTATTTTCAGATTTATTTATTTTTTTGCCCTACTTTTACAGATAACCTAAATTTTGGTGCCAAACAAATCAATTAAAATCGACGCGGGACAACATTCATCTTCGTTATTTTCACGTCTCTGTTAGGCCTGTTTCCGAAAGCACCTGTCACAATAAATCTCAGCTAACAGCCTAGCCGTGATGTGATATTGGGCCTGTAACTCCTTTACAGCATTGTCTCTTTAAAAAAATAGTCCTGGGGGGCCCCCCCCCCCCCCATTTTTTTCTTGTTAGTTCTTATAAAGAAATCAGCTCCTCATCGTCCCAGCAAGAGGCTTTAGTGTAGTTTTTAAAACTTGATAGCCTTCCTCTTGCGGAGTCTGTCGTGGAAACTGTACAGTGACACACGCTGTCTACCTCGCCTCACTGATCCGCAAAAGTCCACACCAGGAGGGGGTACAAAGCTGGTGTACAAAGCCTGCTGGACTCCCAACAATGCACCCCCTTTTCTGCCTCCGTATACCTCAAACCCGGGGCGAAAACTCGGCCTCTACGACTAGAAACACGCAGCTTCCCCTCTAAACACACCAACAAGTTCAGATTAATACAAAGAGCCGGAGGCATGCATCCACCCCCTCCGGGACCATTCACACATACACACAAACACATGCACTCTCTCTTTTTCACACACGCAGACACACACACACACGACCGTGACCCCTGCGCCGCTAGTGCGTGAATGTGGGGTTTTGTTTGCCCTGCTTTTATAGAACAAGATTTTATTTTTTTTTTTGGAAAAGTAATTTCTTGTTATAAATATTTGGTGGTTATTTTGTGCTGCTGGTGCGGGTTGTAAAGCGGTTTTAAAGACACAACAGCGCAGTAGGGCGCTCAATTGGAAAAGACAAATGCGTTAAAGAAGCTTCTGAATGGGGGAACAGATAAAAAGGGGGCCACGGAGGGAGAAGTCTGAAGTTTTCATTTTCTCTCTCCGTGCAAAGTTGTGTTGTGTGCAGAGTAAAATGGCCTGTAATGTCGACGTCTAACAGATTGTGTTTAGTCTCGGGCTAGTCGGTGAGATGCACGTAGGGACGCCGTTACGTTCAGATTGTGTAGCTTTCTTTCATGTTGTAACAAATAGCCTGCTCGGTCATTAATCAAATTCAGATTCCTTCACACTGGCCCGCATAGGCCGAGTTACCCACTGATCTTAAAGACACAGGAAACTTGTAAATAATACTACATATTTTTATTAGCCGCGACTTAATGTCACGGCGGTTTTAGCAGGTGTGAATATCTCTGTATGTGTGCGTGAAATAATAATAATAACAATAAAAATAAAAAGAGACCGGCTTCAGCCTGCAAATACACTGCTGCCAGTAGCTTATAGCCCTGTAAGGTCCAAGTGGTTAATCATTTATTTAAGGTCGAAAGCTCAAACGTTGTTGTTCCTGAGGTTAACTGCGATCTAATCTGCATTTCTTTCCCTTTAGTAATCCGCAACAACAATGTGTTAATTCAACATGCTTATTCTGACCGCTGGATCCTGCGCTCACAACATTCATACAAGGAAGGAGAACATGTAGGCCTGAACTACAGTGGCCCTGCTGTTGGCTAACAGACAAAATATGCACATGAAGGTGAATTAAAAAATTTTTTTAAAAAGTCACATGTCACAGAAAGCATTTATTGCATTAGAGCTTAATCTGATTTAAGAGTAAAGGAGTAAGTTAACATAGAAAGCTACAGAGTGATTTATTCTTTCATTGCAGTTTTATTTTAATTATTTTATGTATTTTTTTCTTTAAAAATTATATTTAAAATTACAATAGAGGCTTTGCACTAAAATATAGGTTTTGCTTATTTACGTGGATTAAAAAAATAGTTTCAAAGCATCAACAATTTGTGCTTGTTTCTCGGTTTGTCTTTTATTAATTTTAAATGTTTTTGAGACATTTACTTTTAAATTTGAGGCCAGCCAAGGACTCTTTATCTGAGTATTTTAAAATACTCCACAGCTTGACTGCTAAAATGTAAAAGCAGTTCAGTCGCTGTCATTAAAGCGGAGAAGATTAGAGACAAGGAGTAAAGTTGTGTTATCCCCGGCACACAAACAAACACGCTGAACACGGGCCTCCTCAGCAAGTGCTTCATGAAGGCTTTTTTTTTTTAAAGAAGGCGCTTGGGTGACTCGCCTGCATGAATCAATCTGACACCTTTCCTCAACGGGTCATTGCGCCCCATTCTCCACGATGATCACTGTCCTGGCCCAACGTGACTTTTTACTCTTTGCTGTCATAAATAAGCAGCAAGCTATCCGTGGGCTTAAACCCAACAACCAAAAATCGAGCAGATAAAACCGACAGAGACGCTAAAAGGCTGTTCGAACTTTTGAGGGAGTCCAGGCTGCACAGTCCAAACGATAAAACACTCTCTACCTCACACTGACCCTCCACTTACAGCCGCGAATAAACCCGATATAATAATAATAATAATAATAATAATAATAATAATAATAATAATAAAAACAATAACAAATAATAATGCATAATTTAACAGCAACAAGACAAACTTTTATTCAGGATCTCACCTTTTTGGGGCATCCTGCGTCGTTATCAAAGTCCTGGGTAAACTATGGGCTGCAGCCTAGTTGTCCACACCAAAGAAAGAGAGAAGGGGAAGAAAAAAGCGGCGACCAGGATCGCTCTCTCCCGGGAAGTTTCGAAGAGAAAAAAAATTTAGTTTCCAGTGGTCTTCGGCGGAGACGAAGGGGATATCCCTGCGAAGGAGACAGAGATTGACAGTGAACTCAGATGTCAGGACGCACGGAGTTTGGCGAGGATGCGCGCTGGCGTGTGAGAGAGCGAATGAGAGAGTCGGGAAGAGAGAGATGGGGAAGAGAGAGAGAGAGAGAGAGAGAGCGGAAGGAGGGGAAGAGGGAGGGAGAGTGAGTGAGTGGTGGTAGGAGGAGGTGGGGGTAAGAGAATGAACACACCTATGCTGATTGGTGATGGAACAAGTGTATTAATGTATGTGTTCCTGGTCTGCTGTGTGCGCCTCGCCTCGCCTCCCTCCGCCGCTCTTCACTGGCCCATTAGCGCGACCCGACCTCTGTCATCATCCCCCATATAAACACTTCCCCCTGCACCACAGCCAAAGCGGGAAACGGGGCCGAGCCAAAGCGAAAGAGAGAGAGAGAGAGCGAGAAAGCGGGGAAGAGAGAGAGAGAGAAAGAGAGAGTCGCGTCTTCCCAACCCACTAATCAGCCCACGCATGCAAATACTCTGCGCTCACTTGCTGAATATTGCCCTATTGCAAAGGAAGTGCCTCGGAAATGCCCATTGGACGGAAGGCTCTATTCTTCCAGGCTGAATTGGGTCCGCACAGGGAATCTCAGGCATGCTCAGCGCCAACCTGAGGCTAGCTGGAGCCGCAAGGGGGGGTGGGCGGTGGGTGGTGGTGTGTGTGTCTGTTGTAGTGGGGGGGACGGAAACTAGCAGTGGAGCAGCGCACACTTGGAATGCTGGAGCTCGTAACACTAAATTAAAATTACAAAGAGCTGCAGCGTGCCTTTTATGAAGCAGCCGATGCACTACAGATGCGATTAACGTTATAGAGACGCACATCCGCGCTGCGTAAAACTTTCAGCGCCCTTTTTTCCCTTCTGGACTGAATGTAGCGCGATGTTGCACCTGCGCAAGTGCCGCAATTGGGAGTCATCTTTGAAGGTTTAAAAACTTTTACTTTGAAAAACCACCACTTTTAAACTCTTATATCACAGCGATTGAGCTCCAAAGTAAATCATCTAATCACCCCCACCAAAAAAAGAAAAAGAAAGTTGTTTTACTTTGAAAATCATTTTGCACTTGTCCGGCCTTCACTCACACTCAAAGCAACCAAAAATGTCCACCACGTGCTTTTGTTGATTCTTTTGAGTATCACCCTGCCCACCCCACCCCACCACCCCCATCGTGTCAACAAGAGCACCGTACATAAAGAGTCCGGCCTTTAGGCAGGCTCGGGTGCTTTTTATGGACACATTTGCGAGGCACGGCGACGTCACTCCTGCGACCTGACAGCAAATAGCACGCGTAAATAAAGTAAAAGCAAATGAGTGCGTAGCCATGGCCACACGCTCCCAAACTGAGCCGGCTGAATGACCGACTATTAGCGCACACCTCAGCGCACCCAAAATCAACCCCCTCTGCGCCCGTGTTTGAGCGTACACTCCCAGCTTTGGCCAGCACCAGTCTCGGCACTGAGGAGCCCCGTTGCTTATTCCAAAAAGGAAAACCGGGGGGAAGAGAATGAGGTTTGTCTGGATGCTGAAGCCAAAGTGGAGAAGCAGAAAAGGGGGTGCGTGAAAGGGCAAAGAGGGAGAGAGTGAGCGAGAGAGACGGGAGAGGGACAGACATGAGCAGGGGGAGGGGGAGAGAAATGCGTTTTCTTTTCCCTTTTCTTCTTCTTCTTATTGGGATGGGAGGCCGTGAAATGAAGTCGTGGAGGCCTACACTTGACTTTCTTTGACATGTGAAAAAGTAGGAGAAGTCCGAGCTCATCAATAAAACACTTCGGAGGTGAAAGAGGGCTCCCTAACAACCATCGCATTCCTGACTACGGGTTCAATGAGTAGACAAACGACGCTGCCAGAGAGAGGGTGAGAGAGAGAGCGAGAGAGAGAAGAGAGAGAGAGAGAAGGGACAGGGGGGAGGGGGAGAGGGACTGCCCGGCTTGAATGGGGCCCTCAGTGGGCCGGCGAGATAATGAGCTGAGAGGACCGGCTCAAACTGTCACTGAGGGTCCCGCGGTGAGGAACAACACTTTGGCCAATACTCCTTCATCAAACAACCCGTAAACTAAACGAGCACATTCATCTGTTTCTCCTTCCTGCATTGTTTCTACTCACTTAGACTGGTGGCTCAGCCTATAGGCCTACCGTGAATGGCCGCAGCTTATATCAGTTAAGAGAGGAGGGGGGGTCCCAAACATTTTTACGTCAAGAACCCCTCCATTAGAATGCATCAGACCACAAACACCCCCTCACACACAACCCAACCCTGTCGCCCCTCCTGACAGGGGTTTGTGCAGTGAGAGACCTCGTGTTGGTTATAATTTACTGTAAAAAAAAAATACATCAAGGACACGGCGAAGTTGGAACTTTCAATTAGCAGTTATTATGAAACATCAATGCAATTCAAGTTCACAGGTTTATGGATTATGTTGTGGCTAATTTGAGAAAAGATATTTGAAAGGAATTAAACTAAAAGTCGACGTGTAATACAAAAAAAATCTATGGTGGGTTGTTGACTCTTTGACGCAAGAATACTCGCAAGGTGAAACTTTCTGCGCTAAAGTTTGCGTCCTCGTGGACGCCTCGGTCAGCCGCGCGTGCACGGGATGTGTGCCACTTTTAGCAGCTGCTGGTTTCTAGTAATAAGACAGGGAAGTTGTCAAAAGTAGAATGTCATCTTCTCATAATCAGTGTAACAGTACTGAGCGAGAAAACACATTCAACATCTTGCCTAAATGTTAAATTCTTTCTGGTGAGACGCTTGAATAAGTGTATTTGTGAGGCACCTTTGTAGTGCAAATGTTATTGCTACTCACTTGTCACAGATTGCAGCTGTCAAAAATTCACACCACTAACCTGCCTTCATAGAAAGACGGATTCCCCGATGAGTGTGTCAAGTAGTTTTCTTTGGAAACAATACCTCCAGCATGTTATTGATTTCTTTGGTTAAGCTGTAAATCCGCTCCAAGAGCTAATTCGTTGTCTCCATTCTCAAGATATTTCTTTTTGGTTTTTCATCTATTTATTATTTTTTTATTTTTTTATTCAGAAACCTAAGTGATATGCCAAGTCGGTCAACGGCACCTCTCTATGAATATATACATTTCTTATGTGTACATTTATCTTTTTATAAGGTAGATTGCATTGCTGTAAAAGTCTTTAAGGGTGATGTTGGGAAAGCAATTAGCCCAATTCGGATTAGCAGCAACTAATGTCACAGGCCTTGAAAGGAAAGCCTAATCTCGTCGCTATTTTCCCCTGAGGCAGTGTGGTATTCGTACCCCTGCAGAAACTTTTAAATACAATAAAAGAAAGAAAAGAAAAAGAGAGAGCTAGCTGAAAAAACAAAACCTTGTTTTGGTGAAGGAAAGATAGAGTATTTTAACTCATTTTCACTTCACAACTTGACACTATATTTGGACACGACCCCCACACCTAAAAGCCTGCTTTGATTTATTATTTATTTAAAATTGACAACTGTGTGATGACCTCCACTGGAGGTCACAGTTTACTCACCTTAGGAAAAGAAATTATATATATATATATATA